>NC_143265.1:14163484-14466515 GCF_984573655.1 Nuphar pumila | reverse complement strand
CAAAGTAGTGGATTAGCGACGACCACATTCTATCGCTAATCCGTCGCTAACCGGCTTAGCGACGGATTAGCGACGACCACATTCTATCGCTAATCCGTCGCTAACCGGCTTAGCGACGGATTAGCGACGACGAGGCGACAGTATGCTTACGTCGCAAATTTTTCGACGCTAACTGGCGACGTAATAAATTCGTCGCTCGGTCCGTCGCTACTTGCGACGGAATAACAAGCGATGTATTTTGTCGCCAATCCGTCGGTACTAAACGGCGACCTCGGCTTGGCGACGGATTTACGTCCGTCGCTAAGCCGTCGCTAGATTTTATATGCATAGCGACGATTGTTTCCGTCGCTACGCCGTCGCTAGGTTTATATCCATAGCGACGAATGTTTCCGTCGCAAAAACAAAAAAAAAATTAAAAAATTTATTTGAAAATTAAATACCGAGAATGATACAATTTATATTTCTTGTATAATTTATATTTCTTGTAAATAAAAAACAAACTACACAAAAATTTCCATATAAAAGGAATCTACAAACAATTAATCGTTCCACCTTAAAATTAACAAGTTTAATTATTTACAATTCAACAATTACAATTAGGAAACAAAAAAAATTAGAACTTTATAATCACAGTTCTCTAATCATCGCCAAGATTTTGTGTGTCTTCTTGTTCATTGCCTTTATCTGTCCCTTCAGCTCCGCTACGCTGATTATCGCTAGCAGCCTACACAAGAAAAGAACAGTCAGTATTGATAAACAAAATATAATAAAATAAATTACACACTACATGTGATTCTATCACGTGCTCATATGTGTTCTAAGGCAATAAAAAAATTTTAGATGTGATTATAGCATGCTCATATGTGCTCTAAGGCAGGCAAAAAACTCTATATGTGATTCTATCATGAATTATATGTGTTTTAAGGCATTAAAAATTTTTTATATGTGATTATATCATGCTCAGATGAGTTCTAAGGCAGCTAAAAAAACTCTATATGTGATTCTACCATTCTCATATGTGCTTTAAGGCAGGCAAAAAGCTATATATGTGATTCGATCATGCTCGTATGTGTGCTAAGGCAGTCAAAAAATTGAATATGTGATTATAGCATGCTCATATGTGTTCTAAGGCAGACGGAAAAACTCTATATGTGATTCTATCATGCTCATATGTGCTCTAAGGCAGGCAAAGCAAAAAACTTTATATGTGATTCTATCGTGAATGATATAAGTTCTAAGGCAGTAAAAAACTCTATATGTGATTTTGGCATGCTCATATGTATTTTAAAGTAGTCAAAAAACTGAATATGTGATTATAACATGCTCATATGTGTTCTCAGGCAGTCAAAAAAATGAATATGTGATTATAGCATGCTCATATGTGTTCTAAGGCAGTCAAAAAAACTTTATATGTGATTGTATCATGCTCATATGTGTTCTACGGCAATAAAAAAATTTATATGTGATTATAGCATGCTCATATGTGCTTTAAGGCAGGCAAAAAACTCTATATGTGATTCTATCATGAATTATATGTGTTTTAAGGCATTAAAAATTTTTTATATGCGATTATATCATGCTCAGATGAGTTTTAAGGCAGCTAGAAAAACTCTATATGTGATTCTACCATGCTCATATGTGCTTTAAGGCAGGAAAAAAGCTATATATGTGATTCGATCATGCTCGTATGTGTGCTAAGGCAGTCAAAAAATTGAATATGTGATTATAGCATGCTCATATGTGTTCTAAGGCAGACAAAAAAACTCTATATGTGATTCTATCATGCTCATATGTGCTCTAAGGCAGGCAAAGCAAAAAACTTTATATGTGATTCTATCATGAATGATATATGTTCTAAGGCAGTAAAAAAACTCTATATGTGATTTTAGCATGCTCATATATGTTTTAAAGTAGTCAAAAAACTGAATATGTGATTATAACATGCTCATATGTGTTCTCAGGCAGTCAAAAAAATGAATATGTGATTATAGCATGCTCATATGTGTTCTAAGGCAGTCAAAAAAACTTTATATGTGATTGTATCATGCTCATATGTGCTCTAAGGCAGGCAAAAAACTTTATATGTGATTATAGCAAGCTCATATGTTCTCTAAGGCAGGCAAAAAACTTTATATGTGATTCTATCATGCTCATATGTGCTCTAAGGCAGGCAAAAAGTTATATATGTGATTCGATTATGCTCATATGTGTTCTAAAACAGACAAAAAACTGAATATGTGATTATATCTGAGAGGGACCTGCAATTGAAGATCTCCTGTTTAAAACAAGATTGTTGATCTCATTTCGGAGAAAGGGGGCGATGGTGTCATGGAAGTAGTTATTCAGTGATTCCGTAACGATCTGGCGTACATCATCACTGGAAAGAATAGTCTGCTACTTGGAGCTTATGTCGGCGCAAGAAGTCGGTGAGCCGTAACTGGAAAAAGCAATAACTGGTGAAGTGTTCATATTACTCCCAAACCCGAACACGCAACCTTTTTTTGGTTCACCTGCTGCAGTCACCCATGCTGTAGGATCAAATGATGAATGCTGAGTAGCGTCATCGCCATATCGCTCTACCATCTGTTGCTCATATGCCTCCTACAAAATAATGTTTAAAGTATGCATTAATAATTAATGATAACATTATGATAACTTGCATATATATTGCAATGATTATTAATAGAATAAATGCATACCGTTGTCGTTCTCGCCTTCTTTGATACGAAGACTCCCGTGGTCTTCCGTTTATGTGTTTCAACAAACACGTGCTTATATGGTACAATGCCTCCTTTTTCTACTTCCTGCGAAGTTAAAGGACAAAAGATTTAGTTCACAAGTTTGCAACAATACTTATAAAATTAATATTATATATTAATGAGTTACCATTTTCTTCAGGTGGATCCCAAATGTCTTAGATCCACCTCTGTGTAGATGGGCTTCGAGCATTTTTGCTCGATTTTGTGCATCTTTCGCAGAGCGATTTTGAAATGCATCTCCCGCCCACTTATCGTACATTTCATCCCAATAATCTCTCCTGATAGTAATAGGGCCATGGTCCTTCCACTGTAGTGGATCATCTATTATGCCAGATACTTTTTTTGTTGCAGTCTTCATAGTGTGCAGCATGTCTGCAAATCGATTGACAACCACCTTCTGCCATACCTTCCTTGCATCATTTTCTTCTATCGTAGTTGCGAAGCGATTCGAAGCCTACAAATATTTTCAGAAAGTTAGTAGACATTACTTAAAAAAATTAAATATGAAACACATTAACTATGAGGAACAACTGTATACCGTGAATGAGGACCACAATCTGCCTAACACCTCCTTTGGGTACTCTTTCCATTGAGCAATCGGTCTTGGTAGATGTTGAAGAAGTGAATTCCTAATCTCCCATACTACTTCTTGTTGCTCAAACCTCATGTTGCACATGAATTGTTACACAGTAAATATCAATATAAAATATTTATAAGATATACAATAATTGAAAACAAAATACTTACGGTCGATTATCGATATACACTATTCAAATGAGTCTTCTTGTGCCAGACTGAGAAGACCCTGCTTCATGTGTTGGCTCCTGACTTGTGTGATCAACTAGTGTAGGTGGGTCATGTATAGGCAAAACATTATCTGTAAAAAAATACGTTAGAAGTTCTCAGAATGCGCATTTGAACTAATCAAGCATCCAATTAGTTAATTAATATACCTATCACAGGAGCCCGTGAAGATGAAGGTTGGGCCTTACTACTACTGGATAAGCGACCACTATAACCTCCATGAACCATATTCTAACAAATAACATATGTCATACAATATAATCAAATAATTCACATCAAGTATTATAATACATTCAAGTCATTCGCATCAAGTATTACAATAATTTAAATCATTCATATCAGGTACTGCAATGCATTCAAGTCATTCACATCAAGCATTGCAATGCATTCAAATCATTCGCATCAAGTATTACAATGCATTCAAATAATTCAAATCATTCACATCAAGTATTGCAATAATTCAAATCATTCGTTGCATAAATTACAATACATTCAAATAATTTAAATCATTCACATCAAGTATTGCAATGCATTCGAATCATTCGTATCAAGTATTACAATACATTCAAATAATTCAAATCATTCACATCAAGTATTACAATGCATTTGAATCATTCGTATCAAGTATTACAATACATTCAAATAATTCAAATCATTCGCATCAAGTATTATAATGCATTCAAATAATTCGTATCAAGTATTACAATACATTCAAATAAAAATTTTAATCATTCACATCAAGTGTTGCAATACAACTCATGCATTCGCATCAAGTATTACAATATATTCAAATAATTCAAATCATTCATATCAAGTATTGCAATGCATTCGAATCATTCGTGTCAAGTATTACAATGCATTCAAATAAAATTTTTAATCATTCACACCAAGTATTCCAATACAACTCATTCATTCACATCAAGTATTACAATACATTCAAATAATTCAAATCATTCACATCAAGTACTGCAATGCATTTAAATAGAGGTTTGTAGTACAAGATTTTGCTCACTAGCTTGAGAATTCTTCCTCGTCACCAGTTTGACTTTCTTCTTCTTCTTCTTCTTCTTCTTCTTCTTCTTCTTCTTTGTTTGCCCATCCACTTGGTACATCATTTGGATCACGTTCCTCTATGAATGTTTCATCGGCCAATGGAGATATGACATGCATATCATGCGCAACATCGTGACCACAAGCGAAGTCATAGACATCATCTGATTGATAGTAATCGCTGTCTTCAGCTAACTCATCTTCCTGTAACTGATCATACTCAGGGTATAGTTTAGACTTCACCTTGCAAATTGCCCACCATTCATTTCTATCTGACTTTTTTATACTCGGATATGAAGTATAATAAACTTGTTGAGCTTGCGAGGCTAATATGAATGGTTCATATGTTCCAAACCTGGATTTATGATTCACCTCCACAATGCCTGAAGCTTTGTCGAGTCTTGTTGCAGTTGGATCAAATCAATGACACTTGAATAAAGTTATCCTGTTATTTATGCCTAAGTAAGTAACTACATTATTTCCTCTATAACACTGTAGTAATGATGTTCATTTTCACCGTAGCTGCTACCCTTGACACACACGTCACTATTTATCGTTGATTTGTTTATACTGTAATCTTTTGTATGGAATCGATAACCATTTGCGATGTACCCGTTGTAGCATTGCACAACTTTGGTCGGACCATTTTCTAAATCACATAATCCTTGATCTTTAACATCACCATGGCGGACCTACGCACAGACATAAACAATGATTGTGATCACGATCAATTAAGTAACTTAGTGTTGTTTATAAGTACAAAATTTATGTTAGCTTCTTTACCAACTGTTTCAACCACTCTACAAACTTAGTTTCACTTTCTTTTTGTACTTCTGCATCAGTGAGATGTGAAACTTCTCTTTGCAACTCCAGATCAAATCGTCTGCAAACCACAAATACTTATATTACCGAGCCATGTATCCACATATAGAACATAAAAGGATTTATAATTGTGTTGCATCTACATATACTTACTCGATGTATGGGTCGATCACTGAGCAATTAAAAAGAATATAGATGTGTGCTGCGTCTTGCTCTC
This sequence comes from Nuphar pumila, assembly GCF_984573655.1. NCBI lineage: Eukaryota > Viridiplantae > Streptophyta > Magnoliopsida > Nymphaeales > Nymphaeaceae > Nuphar > Nuphar pumila. Next base: position 14,460,863 of record NC_143265.1, on the reverse strand, counting down.
GATCTGTTAATAGCCTTGATCGGCAACTACCAAATGCATGCCCAAGTGGTTGAAATATCGACAGCTTGTCAGCTATAGTTACTTGTTCTCCATCATCGTTACGGGGCGGACATGTGTAACGTGTTGGAATATGAGGTTCAAAGTACATAGATGAAAATTTGAAATCTCTTCTAAAGTGTATGCCTCATAAATAGAGCCTTCTACTCTTGCTTTATTACGAACCTTTTTTTTAGGTCGAACATGCATCTGACAAGAATATACATTTCAAATTTTAAATATCTGTCATTAAAGAGACAAATATAAAAAAACATATACCTTTCAAATGGGTACATCCATCGATATTGCACAGGGCCACCAACCCTTAGTTCATATGGCAGATGTATGACCAAATGTTCCATAACATCAAAAAATGTTGGCAGAAATATCTTTTCTAGCAGACAAACAGTGGTGATGACAGAGTCCTCGAGATTCTTTACATCTGATACTACGACCTCCGATGCGCACAATGTTCTGAAAAATCTGCTCAACTCAGATAATACCCCCATATAGGTTTGTCTAACATATCATGGAATGCTAGGGGTATCAATCGTTGCATAAAGATATGACAAACATAGCTCTTCAACCCATATAACTGTTCATCGTCAATCTTCACAGCCCGAGCAATGTTAGAGACATATCCATCTGGAAATCTCAGTTGTCTCAACCATTGACATACATGTTTTATTTGATTGGGTCCGAGAACGTACTTTGCTTTTGGTTTCAGTACTTTGTCATTATACTCTTTGAGTTCCAATTCTGGTCTTTTACATATTAATTTTAAATCCATACGGGCCTTCGAATTATCCTTCGTTTTTCCTTTAACATTCATTACTGTATTGAACACATTATCAAACACATTTTTCTCCACATGCATCACATCCAAATTATGTCGTATCAATAGGGTCGGCCAATACGGTAGTTCCCAAAAAATAGATTTCTTCGTCCAATTGTGATCCTTCTCAAATCCACGGAAGGGTGTAGGACATCGGGCATCTGTTAATACATCTGGAAAATATCGCAATCTTCTTAGAATCTCTATGCCAGACAATCTTGAGGATGGACCTTCTGTTTCAGTTGTGCCCGCTTTAAACGCATTCTTTTGTCGTCGGAATGGATGGTCGCTGGGTAGAAATCGACGATGACACTCAAACCAACAAGGCTTCCTTCCATGCCTCAATCTAAAAGCTTTGAAATCCTCCATGCAGTACGGACAAGCCAACCTCCCATGCGTGCTCCAACTAGATAGCATACCATATGCAGAGAAGTCACTGATTGTCCATAGAACAACAACCTTCATAGTGCAATTTTGTTTTTTGTGGGCATCATACGTGGTAACACCATCATCCCACAGTACTTTTAGTTCATCAATCAATGGCCTTAGATATACATCAAGATTTTGGCCAGGTGAGGTCGGACCAGGGATCAACAGAGACAACAAAAGATTTGGACGTTTCATACACAAGCTTGGTGGAAGGTTGTATGGAGTTACAAATACTGGCCAGCATGAGTATGGAGTTGCTCTACCCACAAATGGATTAAATTCATCTGTACATAGACCGAGTCTAACATTTCGCACTTCCATTGCGAAGTTTTGATGAGTGCGATCAAAGTGCTTTCAAGCTTTAGCGTCAACAGGATGCGTGATGTTGTTTTATCGTGTCGAACTTTATTTGCATGCCATCTCATGTGTTTAGCTGTCCTTGAAGACATATACAATCGCTGCAATCTAGGAGTGATAGGAAAGTAGCGGAGCGACTTGTATGAAACTTCCTTTGATCTCATGCTACCATTGCCTCTTGTCTTTGGCTTGAACCGAGGATGCCCACATGGCGGGCATGATATGTTGTTTTTTTGCTCCTTGAAATACAACATGCAGTGATTTGAACAAGCATCAATCTTTTTGTAACCCATACCTAGAGCGTTGACCATAACTTTCGCACGATAAAAATTTTGTGGCAATTTCTCATCTTTGGGCAACATACTCTTCACAATCATGCACAAACGGTCAAAACATGATTGACTCAAATTATACTCGGACTTCAAATTCATTAGTTGAAGAACTGCAGACAAGATAGTGTGACTCTCACAACCGTTCCAAAGTGGCTCATCAGCATCTTTAAGTAAATCATAAAATCTACTAGCTGCATCGTTTGGTGATTCTTCATCTACGGCAGTTCTTACATCACTAGAACTCATTGCAGAACCCAGTTCTGTTTCTGCGGCATCAAATATCAAATCTATATATGGATTATCATGCACCACATTCATCCGTGCATCAAAATCGTTTCTAAATTCTTCTTCATGAAACGTCCAGTTCTGATAATCACTCACAAAACCCTTTCTGTATAGGTGATGTCTAACGCTATGAGGTTCTATAAATTTATTATTCTTACAAATCTTGCAGGGGCACCTAATCTGACCTGTGGGATCCATTGTACTAACACTTGCCATTGAAAATTTAATAAAACTGTCAACACCATCCATATATTCATGCGATAACTCATTGTCCACTATCCTACGGTACATCCATTCACGGTTTGTAGTCATTTTTTATGATGTTACGAATAATAGCCTAACGAATTAAAAAAAAAACAATCAGAATGCTACGATGAAGAACATATCAAATTTATCATGCAATATATGATGTCATACAATAACAAGAATTTTGATGCATGCATTGATAACTTAATATTTTTATGTGCAAACTATTAATGACACGATACAAACATTTGAAGCATGCTTTCATTATACAATTTCACATGGAAGTCATAATCAAATTGAAAGTAACTACATACAAGCATGGATACAATTACATAAAACATTGCAATACATTGTAATCATTCATATCAAACAAATGGCAAACATGTACCTGCAACAAACACACTTCAATATCTCACTAACTACTACCATGACTAGCATGGACTCCGTACTCCAAAAATAAGAACACTTCAATATTCATATATTAAAATCATGCTCAGCATGATCTCCGAACTCCAACAAAGCAACCCTAAATATTAACAACTAAGTGAGTGTGTGAACAATAAAGTGTTACATCTAATAAATTAAATAACATGTGATACGCTTGCATCACTTACTCACCACGGGTATTTACCCGATTTGCATTGTTTTTGTCCCTTACCACAAGTGGTTGAGCACGAGCTGGTTCCGTTGAAAAATCTGCACAAAAAAATTGTTTTTTAAAATGAAATCACCACAAAAAAAAATCGAAGCAAATAAAAACATCTGGCATAGGGCTTGAGATGCCTAGTACCTAATGACCTACCGAAACCGCAGGGGGTCGACCCCTTGTAGGAATACAGGGGGTTGACCCTCTGCCGGAACATAGGGGGTTAACCCCCTGCCAGAATAGCAGGGGGTCGACCCCCTGTCGGAAACCCCAGGGGGTCGACCCGCTGCCGGAAACTGTTTCTGGCATCCGGTCGACCCCCTACAGGACACGACAGGGAGTCAACCCTCTGCCTGGGTCGACCCCCTGCCGTACACAGCAGGTGGTCGACCCCCTACCGTACACGGCAGGTGGTCGACCCCCTGCCGGACATGGCAGAAGGTCGACCCGCTGCCGGAAACGCCAGGGGCTCAACCCTCTGTCGGGGTCGACCCCCTACTGGATACGGCAATGGATCGACCCCCTGTCGGAACCGCAGGGGGTCGACCCCTTGCCGAAACCGCAGGGGGTCGACCCCTTGCCGGGGTCGACCCTCTGCCGGGGTCGACCCCCTACCGGACACGGCAAGGGGTCGACCCTCTGTCGGACATGACAAGGGGTTAACCCCCGGCCGGACACGGCAGGGGGTCGACCCCCTGCCGGACATGACAAGGGGTTGACCCCCGACCGGACGCGACAAGGGGTCGACCCCCTGCCGTGGTCGAGCGCCTGGCGGAGTCGACCCTTTGCCAGAAAACGCAGGGGGTCGACCCCCAATCCATTTAACGGTGGGGCCCAGAAATACTTGCGCTTCCTCCGGGCGGCGACGGCGGAAGGTTGACAGAGATCGACTTCCGACGAACGGTGGGGGCTGGCAGAGAGGTCGACGGGATGAATAGGGCGGCAGGAGGGAGAGGGTGGGAGCGGGAGCAGCGAAAGAAGAAAGGAAAAAGAGGGTTGGGATTAGGGGTTATGCGACATTTAGTGACGGCTTAGCAACAGATTAATGTCGTCGCTAAGCCATCGTAATTCAAAACACAAAAAAAGGCGACAAAATATATTTTGTCGCCCAGGCCGTCGCTAAATAGCGATGGAATATAATCCGTCGCAATTCCGTCACTAAATGCCGTATTTATTACGACAAAATATTCTCTCGCAAAATTCATCGCTACTTAGCGATGGATTTTGAGAGGGAAAATAATCTGTCGCTATTTTCGTAAAATTCTTCAATTATAGCGACAGATGCATTTCTCTCGTTAATCCGTCGCTAAGTAGTGACGAAATAATGTCGTCGCTAAATTCTGTTGCTAATCAACTGTTTTTTTGTAGTGCCAGCCATAAAGAGACTTTGGCCCGAGTTATTGTGAATTGTGAATCCTATTATCTACTGTGTAATATAGAGCTTATAGATTAATGCTTAAATCCAATCTTATGATGGGATTGCCCTTGTCTAGTCCATTTTTGCATGATTTGATGATCTACTTCTTTGGTAGTCCAAAGCAATTCCCCATGATCAAATTCAGCACTTCCATAAGAGTGCCTTCCTGAGTATTTTTTTCATCACTAAATATCGTCAAGCTCACAGTCTCTTCACGATTAGCTGAAATATGGCTAGCTACCCTTGATAAATCTTCGGTCAAAGACTGTAATTTTACCTGAGTCCACCAATGCCGCCTCCACCTCTCCGCTGATTATCTTCCATTTGCCAATCAAAAGTGCCTTCAACAAAACATAAAGGCTTTTAGACTTTTATCTTCCTAGTCAATGTGCTCTTTGTGGTTGGAAGGTGCCTAACCACTTATGAAAAGGTAATATTGAGCTTAGAGAAGTGCTTATTGATAGATATTATTTAAATAGAGATGTCATGTGCTGATTATTTGGAGGGCTGTTTGGATGCAAAGGAATAAAAAGAGACATTTGGAATCTCATTTGCCTTGTAAGGTGATTGCCAAAGCCGCATTGCGGGAGTTGCGATAAAGAATTGCCATTAAATGGCCGAATCTGTTGTGAACATTTTCTAGTATCTTTTAACACTGTTATGTAGTTTATCTGGACTGACTCCTCATCAATCACTGTAACTTCTATTTGCTTAATTGATTGAATTATTTTTCTTTCAAAAAAAAAAACATAAAGGAAATGGTAAACACAAAGAAGATAGAAGAAGACAGGGATAACGTGGTCCGGTTGGTTGGTGTAGCCTACATCGACGGTCTCTCAAATTTTCTCTCTTACCCTTCACAAGAGGAAGAGGTTCCTTTTATGATGAGACTACACATTTTGATAAGATATTATATTTCCTCCTCCCCACATTTTCTTCCTTATTTTGGAATAGTTACAACTGTATTTTGGATTGCAGTAGATTATATTGCTTTTCAGTTCCTGATAATACAGATAATGAGATGTGTCTCTAACATCCCTCCTCAAGCTTAATAGGCTGGAGAAGATATTGAGTTTGTTAAGGTATCACGAGTGATCACACTCTGGATTCACGCATGCTCACACGTACTCACACGACGATGCATGCATCACGATAAACACACGACACATTATTAACGTGCTTTGGCTTAATGATAGCCTAAGTCCATGCCAAGATAGCTATTTTCGTAGCGCCACCGAAAAAGGAAAAAAACGAAATTCCAGTAAGATGCGTTATTTCTGGCGCACTGTGGAAGTGCGCCAGTGAAGACTCGATTTTTCTGTCGCACTTAATTAATGTGCCATAAAAAACTAATGTTTTACGGCGAACTCAAATAGTGCGCCAGTGAAAATTGCTTTTTTCATGAATGATTCCACGGGAGGGATCCCTCCCTTCTTCTTTTCATTTGTTTCTTTGTACACTTCTTTTCACTCTCGAAAACCCCAAACCCATGACCTCCTCCTCCTCCTGCTCCACCACCCGGTCTCTAATGGCGCCCATTTCATCGATCCACGGGATCGGAGGATCGCCTCTGCGGTGGAGTTCCCTCACAGAGACGCTACCAACGGCCACCGTCGTCAGTAACCAGGCATGCGATTGCCGGAAAGAGGTATGCCACCTTCACCTCTCTCATTTTCCAATCATGAAGTCCGATCTTTTTTCGAATCCGACGGTGACGACGGGAGGAACCCACGGCGTGGCGGTTATAGCGAGCGAGGACGCGCCGATCGCATGTCCTCTGGCCCTAGGAGAAACCCTAGCCGCGAAGATCTCCCGTACGACCGCCGTTCTCTAAGCCCTCGTCCGGGAGACCATCGAGAAACCCTAACTCGTTCCTGGAGTCCTTCCGATTTTGGTGATCAGCGTGAAGCCCTAACTCGTAGATCTGATGGCAGTTCCCGGAACCATCCATCTCAAGGAGACGACCACGACCGCTCCGTTTCTTTGTCCTCTCTTTCTTTTCTTTCTTTCTTGCGTCTCGCTCACTCAAAAGCCCCAACTCGTAGTGTTTTCCCTTGTTTGTAGTTGTTTCTGCTTAAAAGAGACCTTTCAGCTGGGTTCTCTGAGTGAATGAGTGGTGGAAGTGAAGAACTGATGCTTGTAATTGAGCCTTTGGAGCATTTTGTGTGATGCAAGGTCTTGGGATGGTTCGTGAGCACCGCCTCCCTAAGCAGCTTTTCGAGAGTCTGTGAAGACCCACACCTTTGTGATCTGATTGCACACACATAAACACTGATTGGCTTGAATATATCTCTGTTTCTTATGTTTCAGGATTCATATTTTGTTTTAGGGCTTTCTTGTAAATCATGCTTCTGTCATTGCTCCATTTGCTCTTATTGAATTATTCTGCTAATTTCTGTGAAGCTGAGCACTCCCACCATGTTTTCTCTCTTTTTTTTAGAGCTGCAATAATTGGCAGAGATGGTGGTCATATTGGGCTAACCTTTTTTTTGCATTTGTGGGATCCACCCTCTGGTTTCTGCCTGTTGGTGCTGTTGTATATGGGCACATGGATCAAAACTCAGGAGCACGGTGGTGCTGTTGTTTATGAGCTTGCATGTGACATTTAGGGCGCATTTGGATATCATGAAGATACACATCCTGTGTGATTTTGAATGTTTTTATGGTCTTAAATATTTCTGTTGGTTTTGTACCTCAAAACTTTGCATCATTTTCAAGTTATAAACTCCTACATGTCGTGGTTAATTACACAAACCTTACAACATGGTTTGTGTAAAACATGGTTTATAAACATATTATTCGTGTTTGTCATTGTTGTGTGAAACTCATGCGTGAACTGGATTTTCCAGATATGAGATTTTGGGTTTGCACCGCAGTATGCTACATCGAGTAGATTTTATGGACTGGGCTCCAGGTATTGTCATGGTTACAAATGTTTCTGTTTTTTCTCTTTTTCCCTTCCAGTGAACTGAATAATGATCAGTAAACATACTTTGCTTTTTGCTTAAGCTTATAACTACCAACTCTTTTTCATATTGAAGTTTTTTTACTGGAGATGTGATGATGATCTTGTTATTGAAAAACATCTGTTTGATTTCCTTTTGAGATAAGTGCGAAAATATGTTTTTGTAGAGATGATTGATTGACAGACTAGTAGTGGCTCTACTAATATTAATCTGTTAAAATGGATGTTTCTGAGAATACCAAATCAAAAGTACATTTACATGATATAAGTTAGATTTTTTTTCTTAAAGTGAATCTATATCTAAAAAATAAAAAAGAATTGATGAGATCATCTTCTGAAAAATCTTAATAGTATTAACACATGGTGCTTGGCTCTGTTTCTTGTGTGTTAAGATTGTTGTTGCTTTTCTTATCATAATCAACTTACTGTTTGCATTTATGAATGACCAATTTTCTTCCTTCTATGTGTGAGAGCATTTCCTTTCCCCTTCATGTTTAGGTTTTCTTCATCATTTGTATCTGGAGTTTGATTTTTTGCAATTTGTCAATTTTCCATGGGTTCTGCTCTCAGTATGTCCAAGTGTGAATACCAGATTTTGCAAAACATGTTACTTAGAGCGTTGGGCTGCAATGTTTTACAACAAACGAAATTGGGCCTTTAGCAGTTCCTTGAACTTCATGGGTGACCACTATGATGCAGATGACTACATAATCACTAACACACGTATTTCTCCTTTTGCTCTGACTCTGCCTTCAAAATGGGAACTACAATGTCAGCCTTCACTTTGCTGAAATAGTATTTACAGAGAACAAAACTTTTAACAACCTTGGAAAAAAATATTTGATGTGTCTATGCAGGTGATCTATGGACAACTTTTTGAATGGTTTATTTGTGGTTGGCATGGTTTTCCTAACTTGATAGCCTAGATGCTATTACATGCTTTGTGTAGATTGCATTCCAAATTCGACTATTTGACCTGAATAATTTGATCAAATAAATCTGTTAAAAAAAATTAAGCAATCAAATCATCATTTTTACTTTTTTTTTCATCTTTGTATTTGGTAGCATGGGTTGGAGGACGCTTTGGATGCCAAAAAGAAGCCCATAACTCTTCTTGGAGTAGAAGTGCAACAATTTTGTCTTGCATTCTGAAAATCTGGATTTTCTATGGCATCCAAGCGTCTCATTCCAGGTCAGATTGTCACATGGCATCCAATGCGCTATTTTTATACTTTTTCGCACTTTTACTGGCGCTTTAAATAAATGTGCCAGTAAAAGTATTTTCAATGGCGTACATTCAGCGCCAGTGAAAATTAGTGATTGGCTAAACATTTTCACAGTCACAAACACAGAACCAGTAAAGAGCTTTCCACAAGTATCACATTTGCGCCAATGAAAATTGTTTTGTTGTGCTTAGAGAATTGTCACTGGCGCAAGTCTGCGCCAGAGAAAATGTTTTACTGGCGCAGAATTTGAGAAAGTAAAAATCCTTTTAACTGGCGAATGTAAACTGCACTAGTAAAATATATTACCGGTGAGATCTTTACTGGCGCTACTTCTGGCGCAAGTTTGTGCCAGTAAAGGTTTTCACTGACGCTATTCATGTGCCAGTAAAACCCTTTTTACCTGTAGTGCGAGCACAATCTGGCTCTTGTTAAAAAATTTATGCTATTTTTGTATCTAAAAATCAATGGGGATTTGAACATTTGACCTCTTTTTTTACCTGCCATGTACTCTCATCAACTGTAAAAAACTACTTTTTGATATATATGTTCTACTTAAATGTTATATATACAAGATGAGCCGAGCAGAGCTGAACAACCTGTGTTTGGGCTTGACATTTTTATGCTTGATGAGCAACTCGTGGCTTGGATGGCCATCTATACAATCCAATCATGAATGAGATCAGGATGAGCCAAACAACTGCAAGAAATAAGGCTTTTACTGGCACTAAGCGCCAGTAAAGGTTTTTACTGACGCTAATTTATCCCCAGTAGTCTCACCTGTAATACATTTACTGGTGCTAATGCACAGCACCAGTAAAAGATGGTTTTTGTTGGCATCATTTTAGCACCAGTAAAAGATGGTTTTTGTTGGCATCATTTTAGCACCAGTAAAGAGTTTACTGGTGCTGTTTTTGCACCAGTAAAAAAATATTTACTAGTACTAAAATAGCATCAATAAAAATATTTTTGCTGGTGCACTTTTACCGCCAGTAAAAGCCTCTATTAGCAAAAAAATTATAAGTGAACGGAAATAGCAATAATACTAGGAAAATAGTGTATATAAAACATGAATTGGAAAGGCTTAACTAGTAATGTATCTTCAATGCGTCATGAGTTATCAACAAAGATTCATTTCATCGTGCTGCCACACTGTCAAATCCACTTTATCAATAATTTTAATTCCATGTATTTTAGTAATTAAACATCTCTATTGTTCAGTAAGTAGTCCATGAAATAATGCCAATAAAACTTTAGTAATTGCAATAGTGGGACATACTGTGACTTTGCAAGTCACAATTATCAGGGTAAGACAAGAAATGAATGCAATAAATATGATAATACATTAAAACTCATTAAAGACTGAAATATGCATAAGGGTTCATACAATCAAAAGCATACTTAGCCTCCTTTTGAGTATAAACACCTTTGCATCATTAGTAGAATTGTTGGAACATTGTTTCCCCTGACCTCATAGGAACATTGCATTGACTCCGCAGAAACTCCAAATACACTGGCACTGCAAAATGAGAAACAATGTTTGTCAGTTATGATGATCAAAGCTTTTTCTACAGGCAAAGTCTAATGCACTAGCTCAAAAAGCAAAAAAAAAAAGGCTTAATTTGCAGTATGGAAATGGTAGCAGATAAATCTGATTTTCGAGAGCAGAATGTGATAAATTTCTCAACAAATTTTGTTCTATTGTCAACATCAAAGATTAATTGACAATTGATCAACAAATATTAGATGTAGGAGACAATCTTATCAACAAATTTTAGAAGAGAGAACCCTTTAAGAGATTTTGGAACAGCAGAAATAGAAAATTTAGTTCCAGCAGAAAACATTCCTTAACTGCAAAGCAATTGGAGTTCCAGATAGAGGAACTAGCCATTGGTGTCCACAAGAATAAATAAAGCTGATTCATGCAATAATCACAGTTTCAGATGCATGAAAAGTCCATCAAAGCCATCAATCTTAGCTACCCATCCCATGACCAGGTATCTAAAGCTTTAGTGGACACAAAGCAATGCCTATACTATGGTAACATATATCATAATATCTCTGCAGTCAAATTTTTTTTTCTTTATTATCCAGACACTAGAGGACCACCAGTATTTGACAATCTAGCTAAAGAAATGGAAGAAGTACTACTAATCAAACGGTTAATAAAAAAATAATAATAATGAGCTAAAATCACACGTTTGAGGCTGTTGAATCTGTCAGCCCTAGATTCGATTTTAGAGAGACGAGAGAGAGAGAGAGATCTTTTCATTAACCCTAATCACCTATTTAAATAGGTGATTAGGTGGAACGAGATTACAAGTAGGCATACGTAATTATGCTAAATTATGTATCACCACCCCAAGATTTATGAATATTACTTTGAACACTCCCCCTCAAGCTGGAGCATATATATCTATCATGCTCAGCTTGCTGCAACATCTTGAGAAACCTGCACTTGCGAGAGGCTTGGTGAAGACGTCTGCAACTTGGTCTTCAGAAGTCACATGACTAGTAGAAATATGTCCCGCTTGCACTAAGTCACGTATATAGTGACAATCAACTTCAATGTGTTTAGTTCTCTCATGAAAAACTGGATTGTTAGCTATATAAATGGTTGCTCAATTATCACACATCATCAACATTGAGGATGGAATCATCACTTGTAGATCTTTTAGAATGGACCTAACCCACATCATTTCAGCAGTTGTTTGAGCCATAGCTCTATATTCTTATTCACCACTGGAACGAGCTACCACAGTTTGCTTTTTACTTCTCCAAGTAATTAAGTTTCCTCCGACAAATACGCAAAACCATGTGGTGGACTTTCTATCATCGATGGCCCCTGCATAGTCTGCATTTGAGTACGCAATTATATTAAGGTTGGAGCTTTGTTTATATAGCAATCCCTTTCCAGGAGAGAATTTCAAATACCTGAGAATCATCATAGCTACCTGCCAATGCACTCGAGTAGATTTGTCCATGAATTGGCTTATCTTTACCAACCAAGGATCTAAAACTTGTACTGTCAATATGTTTTGCCTTTTCATCATACATATACAGTTTAGGATCCATTGGTATATTGGCTGGTTTGGCGTCTAACATCCATGTTTCCTGCAGTAGGTCAAGTTTATACTTTCTCTGTGATAGAACTAACCCCTCACTATTTTTAGCCACCTCTATGCCCAAGAAATATCTAAGAGAACCGAGATCTTTTGTGATAAAGTGCTTCTGAAGATGAATCTTTGTGTCTGAGATGTCCTTTGCACTACTCCCTGTAAGAATAATATCATCTACATATACAACAATAACCACAATACCAGCGGAGGTGTTCTTGATAAACAAGGAGTGATCTGAAGATGACCTGTTGAAGCCAAATGCAAACATAATTTCAAATAACTTCTGAAACCATGCACGGGAACTTTGTTTAAGACCATATATAGCCTTCTTTAGTTTGCACACCTTGCTACATCCCCCGTGAACCTCAAACCCGGGAGGTTGCTGCATGTACACAGTCTCAGACATATCCCCATATAAGATGTTTTTCACATCTAACTGACATAAACTCCATCCACAATGAACAACTACATATATGACCAACCGAATAGTCTCAAGACGGGCTACTAGAGAAAAAGTCTCAAAGAAGTCAACTCCATATGTTTGAGCATACCCTTTAGCGACTAACCGGGCCTTGTACCTTTCGATTGAGCCATCCGAGTTATACTTAATGGTGTAGACCCACTTACATCCAGCAATATTTGCATTAGTGGGAGGAACAACCAAATCCCATGTGTCGCATGAGAGCAAGGCATCCATCTCAACCTGCATCGCTTGCTTCTATTTAGGATCTAATAACGCTTGATGATGATTAAGTGGGACAGAAGTGGTAGATAAAGCAGAGATAAAATTCTTCATGTGAACCCCAAGTCGTGCCTCAATAACAAACTTGAAAATACGATGTAATGTGCATTGTCTTTTACCTTTTCTGAAAGTGATAAGGTCTATCATCATCAACATTAGACATCTCAATATTTTCAGGAGAACTTACTTCTGAAGAAGGTGGTGACATAGGTGTTGATTCAGGTGATGAACTGCGAGTGTACACCAGAGGAGGATCATGATACCGAGCAGTTGGGGAAGACTAAGAATGAGAGATGGTCTGAGAAAATGACTCCAAGGAAAAAGGAGGAATGGGAAGAGGCAGAGCATCACCATGTTCAACATGTAGTCTGGATGCAGTGGTAGAAAAAAAAGGAACAGATTCAAAGCAAGATACATTCGCACTAACATACTCTCGATGGGAGATGGGATCATAACACCGGTAGCCTTTTTTTTTTTTTGGATATCCAAGGAAGACACACTTGATGGCTTGCGCAGATAATTTATCACAGTTAGGTCCAAGTTTATGAACAAAGGAAACACATCCAAATACTTTGGGAGAAATCGGGAACAGTGGAGCATTTGAAAAGGGATATGTTCTTCCAAGGATGAAGACGACATACGATTAATGAGATAACAAGCAGTGAGAATATCATCCCCCCAGTATGAGGGTGGCATATTTGATTGCAACATAAGAGTATGAGCTATATCTAGAAGATGTCTATGTTTTCTCTCAGCAACGCCATTTTGCTGAGATGTATGGGCACAAGTAGTTTGAGGACGGATGCCACGATTTCGATAAAATTGTAACAATTCATTGGACTTGAACTCAAGAGCATTATCAGTGCGGATAATCTTGACAAGAGAATGAAACTGAGTCTTTATTTCAATGACAAAAGATATAAGAATGGAGGCAACCTCTGACCTTTCTTTTATTAAGAAAACCCATGACAATCTGGAAAATCATCAACAATAACTAAGTAAAAACGATACTGAGATCGACCAGGTACTCTACTAGGTCCCCATACATCAACATGCAAAATCTCAAACATTGCTTGACTTGATGGACTCTGACGAGAAGGAAAGGAGCTTCTGTGATGTTTGCCCAATTGACAGGCATCACACTGAAATGAATCAGACAGAGAAATCTGAGGAATAAGTCTACGAAGCTTTGGCAAAGAAACATGACCAAGACGGAGATGACACTGATAGGTACTGGAAGATGGCTCAAACATAGAATTCATGGACCTAAACCGTTGATGAAGATAATAGACACCACCCTCCTCATGGCCTCCACCAATCCTCTTCTCCGTCAGCAAGTCCTGAAAAATACAACACACAGGATCAAATATCACCCTACAGTTATTCTCCTTAGCAATATGACTAACAGATAGTAAGTTCTGAGGAAATGAAGGAGCATGAAGGACATTAGTCAATTGAAGTGTGGGGGATATAGGAATGTTTCCCTGCCCTACAACGGGAGAAGATCTCCCATCAACAAGTATAACATTGCGAGGTTCAGCAATAGGATGTAGCTTAGAAAAATTATGGGAAGTCCCACACAAGTGTCTAGAGGCACCCGAATCAATAATCCATCTATTACCTTGATAACTCAGACTATCACCTATAGAGCATGCCACATCAGCAACAAGCATAGGAGCACTCGAACTAGGAAGTCGGTGAGACACCAATTCATCATACTCTGCATGACTGAGAATAACCGAATCGCTGGAGGAGGTAGTGGGGTTCTCTGCCTCGAGTTTAGCAACTTGAGCCTTGGACACTTTCGGTTTAGGTGATGGGATAGGAGGTTGACTAGTCTTATCCCATCACCTATCTTCAAGATGTCCAAGTTTACCACAATATGTACATTGAAGCCTTCCTCTTCCTCTTCCTCTTCCTCTTCCTCTAGTATTGCGACCGCAACCTCTTCCTCGAAAATTCAAGAAACTACCTCTTCCACGACTTGAGGTGATTGCTAGGGTTTATGCATGTGATTCAGATTGAGTTTGAGAAAGAGTGATGGCAAGCCTACTCAGACGATTATAGGCTTCTGCAAGAGTAGGAACATCAGAACTAGTTAGCATTTGAACTTTGGAAACTGAAAAATCAAATGATAATCCTATTAGGAACCGGACAACCATAGTCTTCTCCTGATGGGTCTTCTATTTGGTGTAGCATAAGAGTATGTGTGCATTTAGCCTCTCAAAAGCATATTTAACAGAGGCATAGTATTGGGACAAAATCTGATCTCCTTGTTGCAACTGATAAATCTCCTGCTCAACTTGTAGAATACGACTCACATTGGTTTCATGAGAATATGTATCACGGAGATTGACCCACATTTGCTTAGCTGAGGTGTAATAAATCAGTCCATCAGCTATATGAGGTTGTACACTGTTCATTATCCATGACATCACAATGTCATTATCTTCGTCCCACGAGACATATTTTCTTGTTCTTTCAGTGGGTTTCAATTTCAACATGATGTGCTTTTTCTGATGACCAGAAATAGACATCATGAAGGTGCGAGACCACCTTGCATAATTAGTATTATCTAGCTTAACTGAGGATCCATATGAAAAGGGGTTCGCAAAGGCCTTATATTCACCAATGGCCTCTATTTTTTGGTCGTTATTTAGAGCACGTGAATCAGCCATAACAAAAAAATTTTGCTCACCAAGGACAGCAACAAGACACTACTAAAAATATTTTTTTTCTATTTCTGCACAACAAGAGTCACTTGTGTAATCTACTTCTAGATCTGAATAGTGATCAGATCATCACCCAACCACAAACTAAAAAATTGCTTTGGCAATGACTATCGACTTCAAGACCTGATTTTTTTTTTCCAGCAAAGACGACCAACTTCAAGACTGGAACACCTACCAGTTAATCTTCACAATAATGATCTGATCGCCAACGTTCAATAATAATCTAATATGTTTTTTTAAATCACTGACTGCAACATAGTTTAACAGCCTCCATCTAAGATGACACCAATCTAATCTGAGTCATGACTTCAGATCAACGTACTTTTCTTATGCAACACGATGATCAGACACAGACCCACAAGCTGATCATGACCCATAGCATCCAAACCTTCTTCACGCTTCCTGATCAGCAGCAGCCTCATCACCACAATCAACAACTTCAGGTCCAATCGTTGTTTTCAGATCAGCATCTTTTGTTTATGCGTCACTATGACTAGACACGATCAGAAACCTCAACACCAGTAGGGAGAAACATGATCATGGTCGCAACACGCAAACAACACTGGTCATGCCAGCACTGTCACGGTCACAACACCAGCACACACGACCTGCACTGCTCATGACAGCATGTCACCAGCAGTGGGAACATGATCACGGCAACACAGTTTTTTTTTTTTAATCTACAGCAGCCGCGTCATCCGATCCACGACATCGAGTCCTTCACGATCAGCGACAGCAGCGTCATCCTAGAAGGGAGACCCACTCTGATACCATGTTGAATCTGTCAGCCCTAGATTCGATTTTAGATAGATGAGAGAGAGAGAGAGATGGATGAGAGAGAGAGAGGGAGAGAGATCGATCTTTTCATTAACCCTAATCACCTATTTAAATAGGTAATTAGGTGGAACGAGATTACAAGTAGGCATACGTAATTATGCTAAATTACGTATGACCACCCCAAGATTTATGAATATTACTTTTAACAGAGGCAAAAAGAGGTTTTCAAACTACGATATAGCAAGAAAAAAGAACAACATATATTGTCATCGTATTTCATTGTCATAAATCGTAGTTGTATTGTTTCAGTTTTCCTATTTTTCTTCCATCTCACACATTATAAATTTAACCACGATTATGAAATAAATAAGCAAAAAAATAGTACAATTTAAAGCATCTGAATTCACATAAAGAAATATTGAACATTCACAAAAATTCAACCAAGTCAAAATATAGAAGTTTCACAATTCAATGGCTGAAATCAAACAATACACCAAAATGGTTGCTTCTGATGTTAATCCATGACCAATGAATGACAAATTCTCTCCAAAGACTCTAGCCAATGAGTCTCGATCTTCACTGTTTCTGCCTCATTGATCATGGGCTCTACCTCCTCCGTAATGATAAATCATATTGAGGGCAGAATCCTCTGCCACCTTGAGAATTCATATCCAACATATAAAATCAGGACATGTAATGATAAAACATAAGCATAGGTAGAAAGAGCAATGAAAGGAAAGTGAGAAATCAGACCTTTATTGATGCTAATCTAGCATGCCTTCACTAAATAAATTATAAATTTAAAATTTAAAATATAAAATTTTTAAATACTAAAACACATAAAAAAAAATAGATTTAACATATAGTCACTAAATAGATTATACAATTAAGAATTAAAATGCAAAACCCCTAAAATCTAAATCATATATAAGAAAAATAAATGAATTTAGCACGCATTCACTAAATAGATTACAAAATCATGAATTAAAATATAAAACCCATAAAATTTAAATGATATATAATAAAAAAACAGAATTAACATGCATTCACTAAATAAATTATATAATTAAGAATTAAAATGCAAAACTCTTAAAATCTAAATCATATATAAAAAAATTAGATTTAGCATGCATTCACTCAATATATTATAAAATTAGAAATTAAAGTGTAAAATCCTTAAAATTTAAATTATATATAAGAAGAAAAATAGACTTAGCATGCTTTCACTAAATAGGTTATAAAATAAAAAATTAAAATATAAAACCCTTAAATTCTAAATCATATATAAGAAAAAAATAAATTTAATATGTATTAACTAAATAAATTATATAATTTAAAATTAAAATACAAAACCCTTAAAATCTAAATCATATATAAGAAAAAAAACATATTTAGCATACAACCACTCAATATATTACAAAATTAGCAGTTAAAATTCAAAACTCTTAAAATCTAAATCATGTATAAGAAAAAAAAAAGTTTAACTTGTTTTTACTAAATAGATTACAAAATTAAGAATTAAAATGTAAAATTCTTAAATTATAAATCATATATAAGAAAAAATAAATTTAGCATACATTCACTAAATAAATTATAAAATTAAGAATTAAGATGCAAAACACCTAAAATATAAATCATATATAAGAAAAAAAGTCACAGATTTAGCATGATTTCACTAAATAGATTATAAAATTATGAATTAAAATGCAAAACCCTAGAATCTAAATTATATATCCAAAAAAAAAATGATTTAGCATGCATTCACTAAATAAATTATAAAATTAAGAATTAAAATGCAAAATCCCTAAAATCTAAATCATATATAAAAAAAATAGATTTATCATGTATTCACTAAATAAATTATAAAATTAGAAATTAAAATGCAAAAATTATAAAATTAAAAAATATATAAATTGAAAAAAATACCTTGCCGATGGTGGCAGGTGATAAGAACGAGGTGTGCCAAACTTTATTCCTCATCAACTGAAAGCGACATACATGTGTGTACGGTGCAATAGAGCTTATGGTGACGCACACATTGCTAAGTGAAAAGCTCATGTCTTGGCTATGGCATGCAGCAACAACACGAAGCAATGTCATATTGTTTGTTAGCAGCTTAGCAAGCAAGCCTTAGTGGGCATCATTTCTCAAGTGCATCTACGAAGCTCCATGCTCTGTGCCACGGGGGTCTCTCTAGCCACAGGCGGCCATGTGCCATGCTTCAGGGGTGTTATGCCACCTGCGATCTGTCTCAACTTCGTGTTTGCAAACAGAAGCCTTTTATGAATAATTCATGTGCTACGATCAAGTATTTTCCTTCTCAATCATAGGTGGATAACACGTCCGTGAAGTCAGAATGCAGAATGGAGCTACTTCATTCAGAGGTGTCACGTCAATGCCCACATGGGCCTACCCAAACTTCAGGGTCACACATCTCTATGCACATTGAGAACTACCAAGTCAAAATCGAAATCTCGTCGACATATTCATATGTGAGAAAGACTGTGGTGCGATCGTTTCAGCGAAATATGAAGTCTATATTAAAAAACTCTATTAAAAACACAAGCAATGTGTTTTCAAAAGATATTAAGGTTTCTCCTATTAGCCAGGGGTCAACGCCCATAACACTTATATAGGAAATCTTCCTCTTGACTTGAATTGGCCGTGCAACCCATATATCTCGTGAGTAGCACATCAAAGTGCATGGGGGTACTCATGAGTATGCAAATTCTTTATGGGCATCAACACACATGTGAGACCCGCTCTTGTGGCGGTCTTGCTACTCAACCTCGCACCCTTGTGAGGGGTTTGATGAGTGCATGTCGAGTGATGATGATTTTTCTTGGTTAAAGAGTTTCACTACATCAAACTAGCAACTGGCTTAGGCTAGGAGCTAAAATGTCTTCTACATCACTTGTGGGGCACGCTCTGCACTATTTGAGGCTCGTTGGTGTCAAAATATAATATACCCCTCATTGTGTGCATGTCGAGAACTTGTTGCTCACTCTAATATCCACGATGTTCATTCGGACGCATAGTTGACTCTATCGACCCTCAACTGTTCATGTGCTCGCTACAGGCAAACGATGCACTCATCCCTCATCATCTTGAATGCTTGTATGCCAAAGACTTTGGCATCACCCTACTTTATTGACTTGTTTGACTATGTTGTTTTCATTGTGCTAAGTGTGCATTACATATGCACTGCTCCAAATTCCCGTCAAACTTACTTTGCTTTTCGCCTAAGGCAAGCTGCCGCACAGCCCAGACAACCTGTCAATCTCTCTCCACACAAGATAGGAAGACTTGGAAAAAAGGTAGAGAGAGAGAGAGAGAGACGAGTAATTTTCTACTATATATACGTTGAGACCTTTCCATCAGTGATCTCGAATCGTCAATCAAAGAAACTTTGCAATGCAACATTTTTTCAAGCTCAAGCTCTGCAATCGTATATATTTTTAGACATCCTGCCGACTTTGTCACCGCTTTACGGTGTAGTTCGGCGACCTCTTGTGACGCGCCAAGTGCTACCGGTATCCTTGCTACATCAACATTCTAGAACACACAGGCGCTCTTCCAGATGTCCAGTTTATTTTTTGGTAGTCCTGCACTAAGATGGTTGTTTGATCACAACAACCAGACTATTACAGCAAAAGTTGTAACGCCTGCTGCTACGTGACAGTCTACTGATCTTCTTGTTTTCCTGCTGATTGCCGGAGTTTACACCGAAGGCTACTTCGCTTCGGTCGACAATCAACCTTTGCGCATCTGATAGGCCCAGGACCACAAGGAAATTCATGGTTGATGACCTCAACGCCGGCAACGACCCCCTGTGCACACGTGCAAAGCCTATTTACAAGTTGCAACCACCTGCGATAGAGCCTTTGGAGGCTTCCTCGCCCTCAGCATATCAACATACTTCTTGTGTGCATTCTCCTCTTATTCACGGACAACAGTCGTCTTCTGGTTAGATTGGTCACCAGAGTGCCGACGGATTTGTAGAGGTTGAGCATCCCGCCAGGCGGATAGTATCGGCGGTGGCTCCCACGTGTGTCACAGCGTGCATCAGTAGAGTACCTATTGTTTATGTGGCATATCAGAGTGTGCAGCGCTGTGCGTAACTCCTTGTGTGCATAGAAGGCGTGTAACATACGAGTGCACACAATAGAAGATGTGCATGTGCTTACATAGCACAACGCATCGCAGGAGCAGCTGTTAGGTGCAAGAAGGGAGGGGAGAGAAAATTCCAAGAAGAAACGTGGGGTGTTTTCCCTTTTTGGAAAAAGTTTGGTTTTGATGGTATGGAATAGTCCCATATTGATGGTGGTTGAGTTTGTTGTGGGCTTTATAACCCATATGTAAACTCTTACACCTGTTCCTAAGAACAAGGGGTTGGGATGACTACTACACACACACGCGCGCCCATCGTGTCGTGTTGTGTCGAGCCGAGCCGAGCCGGGTTCGGGTAATTGGCCCTTTAGGGCCACATCCAATCAAGACCAATGTATCCTTTTGCCCCGATTTTCTGTTTTTCCTTGGATTATATAAAGAAAAAGAGTCATGCTTTTCGGAACTGGTGACCCTTGGCAAAGTCACACTTGTTCAAATCTGGTAACTCTTTGCAAGGGTCATGTCTATTCAAAATGGGAAACTCTTCAAGAGTCATGTCCTTTCGAATAGATCTCTTCCACATCTATATAAACGTGGTTAGAGAAGTTCCAAGGGACGGATGTACACTCTATCATCTCTCTCTCTTGCTTTGCTAAAACTATGAGGTCTGCAGTTGTAGTTCCTAAGGTTTTTTTCGAAGGGCGATCTACCATCGGCGTGCACCGATCCAGATCGTCGAGGCTATTGTATCCTGAGAAAAGGACGTCGGACCCTGTTTGCACTGTATGTGGGGGCGAATCTTCTCTAAGGGGAGTACTTTCGTATGCCTTAGCCTTTTACATAGTATTAACATGCTTTCGTTGTTTTTATTATGTTCTATGCATCTGTTTGTTCATATGTTGTTGTCTGGATTTTGGTTTTATGTGGAAACCGTCATGCTTGCTCCCTGTTCTTGTTTTGATCGACTGTCAATCATGATTTTTATACTGTTGTATTTCCTGCTTTATGTCATGATGTTGATTGTGAAACTGCGTGAACCGAAATATGATCCAACATTCTTAGAGAAGATTCTAAGCATGTCGACCTCTTCCGCTTTTATACCAAAAGTGGACATGTGTGGTATACCGGAAAAGTGGAAAGAAAAGGACAGTATATGTCGTGGTTGCATACTGTTGGCTCTGTTCAATATGTTGTTCGATGTATATTATTCCTCGTCTATCACTGCTAAGGCTTTATGGGATCAACTTGACAAAAAGTACAATACCGAAGACCAAGGTCTTGAAAAGTACTCGGTTGCCAAGTTTTTGAAATATCAGATGGCTGAGGGCAAGTCAGTCACTGAGCAGACATATGAGTTTCTGTTGTTGCTCTATAGTTTGGCTGAGGCTGATATGAAACTTCCTAAGAAGTTTCAAGTTATGACCATCGTGGAGAAATTTCCTAAGTCTTGGGTAGACTTTGGTATGTCTCTCAAGCACCGTAGAGGGAAGATTTCCCTGGATGATCTTATGGTAGCCATTGCCATTGAAGAAGAGC
The DNA here is from genome assembly GCF_984573655.1 of Nuphar pumila. Classification (NCBI taxonomy): domain Eukaryota; kingdom Viridiplantae; phylum Streptophyta; class Magnoliopsida; order Nymphaeales; family Nymphaeaceae; genus Nuphar; species Nuphar pumila. The sequence continues at coordinate 14,439,076 of NC_143265.1, read as the reverse complement.
ATAAGAGTCAGAAACAGGTCGTGATGCCAACTGAACAACCTAAAGTGAACATGATGACCGGATCTTTTAAGGGCAAGGGACAAAAACCAAAATCTGCAATGAAAAACCAATCTAAACTTAAGGCCAAAATCTAGAAAAAGGCAAAGAACAAACCGTGTTGGAACTGTGGGCAGGTTGGGTACTGGGCTAAGGAATGTCCTTCCAAGAAGGCCAAAGCTCATGGGACCACTGATGAAACGCCTCAAGTCAATATGGTGACTGAGGTCGTTGGGACCAATACTGGGTATGTTTCTGTTAACCCGCAAATCTATCACGTTTATGAACCAACTGAGTGGTTGGTTGACACTGGAGATAATGTGCACGTTTGTGCTGATAAGTCTGTTTTGTGTCATACCAGGCTGCTGCAGGCAGATCCGTGACTATGGGCAATTCTACGGCTTCAAAGGTGTTAAGGATAGTATGTGTAGATCTGAAGTTTCCTTCAGGACGAGTTCTATCTTTACACATAGTGCACCATGTACCTGTAGTTAGAAGGAACATTCTAAGTGATTCATGTCTTGTTAGAGAGGGTTATGAATTTAACTTTAAATATAATAAAGTTGTTATTTTACATTCTGGAACCTTTATTGGCAAGGGGTATTTAGATGATGGTTTGTTTAAACTTCGTGTTGAACATGCTTGCAGTGATAAATTAGAAAATGATGTTTCTTCTGATTCATTGTCTAAAGTTGCATATAACATAGAATCATTTGATTTATGACATAATAAATTAGGTCATGTGAATTTTAATTCTGTGAAACGCATGATGAACTTGAAAATAATTCATGTGCATTCCATGGATAAAACTAAAAAATATGAAATTTGTGTGCAAGCAAAACAATGTAAGAAACATTTTCATACGAATGTTAGAGATTCTGAAATATTGGATCTGGTGCACACAGATATATGTGAGTTTAATGGAGTGTTAACCAGAAATCATAAAAAGTATTTTATCACTTTTATAGATGATGTCACTAAATACTGTTATGTGTATCTGCTAAAATCAAAAGATGAAGCTTTTGATAAGTTTCTTATTTTTAAGAATGAAGCATAAACACAATCTGGTAGAAAACTGAAAAGACTGAGGTCTGACAGAAGGGAAGAATATACCTCTAACAAACTCGATGAATATTGCAAGTATGTTGGCATAGTTCATGAGTTTACTGCTCCATATTCTCCTCAATCTAATGAGATTGCAGAAAGAAAGAATAGAACCCTAACTGACATGATAAATGCTCTACTTGAGAGTTCTGGATTACCTACCTATATGTGAGGAGATGCTCTGAATACAGCTTGCCATATTCTGAATAGAGTTCCTCAGAAGCATAAGGATAGTAGCACTTTTGAACTCTAGAGAAATAGGAAATCTAACTTGAAATACCTTAAAGTGTGGGCCTGCCTTGCAAAGGTACTTGTCCCAGAGCACAACAGGAAGAAGTTGGGTCCTAAAACCGTAGATGTTGTCTTTTTGGGTTATGTAAAGAACAATTATGCCTACAAATTCTTAGTAATTAAGTCTGAGATATCTGGCATAGATGTAAACTCTATTGTTGAGCTTCGAGAAGCTACATTCTTTGAGGATGTATTTCCTATGAAAGTTGGTGTACCTCAGAATCTTTCTTCTTTAGATATACCTTCAACTTCTGGTTCTATTACTGAACATAAAGAAAGGATGACAGATGTGGGGGTAGAACCATCTTGTTCTCATCCTAGACCCATTGAGTCTGAGGAAGTGGTTGAACCTAGAAGGAGCAAGAGACCACAGATTACCAAGGATTTGGGAAGTGATTTTATTATTTACCTTATCGAGGATGATCCTCCCACTTTCCGAGATGCGATGGCTTCACCTGAAACAAAGCATTGGAAAGAAGCCATAAAGAGTGAGATGGACTCTATTGTCTCTAATAACACTTGGAAATTGGTTGACCTCCCTCGTGGTAGTTCCACTATTGAGTGAAAATGGATCTTTAAGAAGAAGTTGAAACCAGATGGATCCATTGACAAGTACAAGGCAAGACTGGTTGCCAAGGGGTTCAAACAAAAGGAGAGAATATATTATTTTGATATCTATTCTTCGGTTACCCGGATGACCACTATTAGAGTGCTTATTGCACTGACTTCCATTTATGATCTCTCAGTCCATCAAATGGATGTGAAGACTGTCTTTTTGCATGACGATCTTGAAGAAAAGATCTATATGGATCAACATGAGGGAATAGCCATTTCTCAATCTCACTTTGTTGATAAAGTACTTGAGAAATTTGGCTATAACCAAGAGAGATCTGTAGCAACTCCATATAACCCTTCTATCATTCTTCATAAGAATACGACTCGTGTTCCTGTGTCTTAATTGAGGTATTCTCAGATTATTGGAAGTTTGATGTATCTTGCAGATTGCACGAGACCGGATATTTCATTCTCCGTGACAAAATTAAGTAGATACAAAAGTTGTCCAAATCACACTCATTGGAAGGCATTGGACAATGTACTTAGATACCTGAAATGAACCATTTTCTTGAGTTTGCATTACAAGAGATTCCCTGCAGTTCTGAAGGGATATAGTGATGCGAGTTGGATAGCCATGAACTCTGGGAGTTATGGCGTGACAGAGTATGTATTTACCTTGGGTGGCAGCGCAGTCGCCTGGAGATCAGTAAAGCAGACCATCTTGTCTCAGTCTACTTTTGAGGCTGAACTCTGTGTTTTAGATGTCACAGGATTAGAAGCTGAATGGTTAAAGGGACTTCTTGAGAAACTTCCTTTAATGTGCAAACCAATTCCTGCGATATTTGTGCATTGTGACAATATGGCCATAATAGCAAAGATTAAAAGCACAAAATATAATCAAAAGCAGAGAAGACATATCCAAGTCAGAATAAAATCTGTAAGAGAACTGATGTCCCAGTTAGTAGTTGTTGTGGACTATGTTGGATCCAAGGAGAACACAGCTGATCCATTAACGAAAGGACTAGATAAGTCATTGATCCTGAAATCCAAAGAGGGGATGAAACTGAAACTCATCAGTAGTTCATCTACAGTAGCAACCCAACCTATCTGAGTGGAGATCCCACAAAGTAGGTTCAATGTGCTAATAACAAGTTGTAGGGTGAACTGAATAACACCTTATTCATGTAATACTATGTATCTGTGTATGTTCCCCTGTTTACTCTGGAAAGGTGTTGTAGATGCTAGTTAAGGAAGAGTTAAAACTCTGAATGGGTTCAAAGCCTTCTAGGCGAGATGTTAGCAATGCATCTCTGGAGAAGCCCACCTATGTGAGTGTGACTGTGTGGCCGCAATTTAAGGAATTGGGTTATTCCTAAAGTCACTCATGAAACAGGATTCGAGCGCATGGCCTTAACGTGTCGCCCCTAAAAATTACAACCAGAACCTTTATCATGTTGTTGCTAATGGACACTCCTACACCAAAGGTTCAAGTTCAAGACTTCAGTTCACTTCGTTCATGTGGGGGTAAAGTTAGTCAACTAAGGTAGTGGTTCAAACCGGAAGGTACTATTACTGAAAGCATGATATTTCCTGCTGCAGATTATCTCATCTTGCATCTTGGTTTCCTCCCGTTTTATTCTTTGAATTTGTGGGAGAATGTTAGGTGCAAGAAGGGAGTGGAGAGAAAATTCCAAGAAGAAACGTGGGGTGTTTTTTCTTTTTGGAAAAAGTTTGGTTTTGATGGTATGGAATAGTCCCATATTGATGGCGGTTGAGTTTGTTGTGGGCTTTATAACCCATATGTAAACTCTTACACTTGTTCCTAAGAACAAGGGGTTGGGATGACTACCACACACACACACGCCCGCCCGCCGTACCGAGCCGGGTTCGGGTTCGGGTTTGGGTAATTGGCTCTTTAGGGCTATATCCAATCAAGACCAATGTATCCTTTTGCCCCGATTTTCTGTTTTTCCTTGGATTATATAAAGAAAAAGAGTCATGCTTTTTGGAACTGGTGACCCTTGGCAGAGTCACACTCATTCAGAATTGGTGACCATTTGCAGAGTCACACTTGTTCAAATCTGGTAACTCTTTGCAAGGGTCATGTCTATTCAAAATGGGCAACTCTTCAAGAGTCATGTCCTTTCGAACAGATCTCTTCCACGTCTATATAAACGTGATTAGAGAGGTTCCAAGGGACGGATGTACACTCTATCATCTATCTCTCTCTTGCTTTGCTAAAACTGTGAGGTCTGCAGTTGTAGTTCCTGAGGTTGTTTTTGAAGGGCGATCTACCATCGGCGTGCACCGATCCAGATCGCCGAGGCTATTGTATCCTGGGGGAAGGACGTCGAACCCTGTTTGCACTGTATGTGGGGGCGAATCTTCTCTAAGGGGAGTACTTTCATACGCCTTAGCCTTTTACACAGTATTAACATGCTTTCATTGTTTTTATTGTGTTCTATGCATCTGTTTGTTCATATGTTGCTGTCTGGATTTTGGATTTATGCGAAAATCATCATACTTGCTCCATGTTCTTGTTTCGATCGACTATCAATCATGATTTTCATACTGCTGTATTTCCTGCTTTATGTCATGATGTTGATTGTGAAACTGCGTGATCCGAAATATGATCCAACAACAGCAGGCCCTGACAGTGACACGACCAAGCCGACCACTTTGGAGATACACATTTGTCATTTCGCTGGTGCATTTGGAGAACTCTCTTGTGTGTTTGGTTGTATGCTGATGATAAGAGTTTCTCATGAGCCCATTGGCGCACAGTAAAAGTGCGTAGAAAGTATCAATGGGACTCGCAGGTTATATGTTTCTCCCTGGAACACGCACTGTAGCTACAATGCATGTTCTGGGTCCCGACTGAGCACCGCGTGGCGCTCAGTCGGGTGTACGGGTGTGTCGTACACTGCTGTACAGGGTACGACGGTATATAGTGCACCTGTACACCCGACTGAGCGCCACGCGGCACTCAATCGGGACCCCGAAACACACACAACAGCAACAATGCTCTCATTCAAAGGAAGTCATCGAAGGACTCCTACAAAACGTCTCCTAGTCCAATATGTAAGCCAAGAGCCATGACAACTCTTGTAAATCTCTACAAATAGATCAATGGAGGACGTCCTCACGAGTTCCTGAGTGTTGAGGTACATAGGATCATTCAGATCTGAACCACATTAAAATTGTATATTGATTTGTGTGTTTTTCGTTTATATATATATATATATATATATATATATATATATATATATATATATATAGAGAGAGAGAGAGAGAGAGAGAGAGAGAGAGAGTAATGGGTCAGTGCTAAATCCAGTGCTAAATAGGATTTTTATTTTATTTTTAAATTTTGACCTTAGAGATGTGATCTATATACTTGATTTTTAAAATTTTAAAATATATATATATATATATATATATATATATATATATATATATATATATATATATATATATATATAGAGAGAGAGAGAGAGAGAGAGAGAGAGAGAGAGAGAGAGAGAGAGAGAGACTAATGGGTCGATGCTAAACTCATTTGGTGATAAACCGCATGCTAAATAAGTTTTTTGGGTTTATTTTATTTTACTTTATTTTTAAATTTTGACAGTACAGATACTTGATTTTATAGGGATCAGCTCTTGAAGCGTTTGATCCCAACGGTCCAAATGTTTTGTAAAATTTCAAGGCTCTAATCATTATTTTTTTATCAAAAACACATGATCCATGTATGGATTCTTAGTAGATCGATCATGCCTAACACATTTATAGGGCCTGAACCGCATAAAAAGCACCGAAGAAGCTGAAAAACCCATTTAACAAGCAGTTTAGCACCAAATAGGTTTAGCACGACCCATTACTCTCTCTCTCTCTCTCTCTCTCTCTCTCTATATATATATATATATATATATATATATATATATATATATATATATATATATATATATATATATATATATGTGTGTGTGTTCAACGGAAAATAGCTAACATTGGTTAGAAATTAGAATTGGGTAGTCTAGATTCGGTTTAGACATGAATTGATTTGGCTCTCCAATGGATCGGGCATGAAAAGAGTCTAGAGCGCTGTTGTTAAAATTCCCGAATCGGCCTATTCATATCTAATCGGGCCAAAATCGATTCTGGGACGATTCAGTTTAATTATTTTTAAATAAGTTTTAAAAAAATAATATTTGTATTTTTATTTTATTTTTAATAACATGTACCATCTCATGGTGAAAAGTTGACTTATTCAGCTTGGTTCGGTTCAGAGTCTGAATCAGGCGGTTCATTTTGTAAATCGATTCAGACCAGACCAGATGCAGATTCTGACAACATTGGTCTACAGGGTTCAGGTTATGAATCTGATTTAGGTATACAATTTAAAGAACCAACTAGCTCGGGCCTAAAATGTGTTTGGTTTGATATGGGTTCAGGTTTGGAGCGGTTTGGGTATGTATAGTATAGAGCCAATTATAATTATGTTGGGTATAAACATGGGGTCACCAACAACTAGGTTGAAGTTAGCAACAGGGGGCTCCACTTGTCTGGTAGGAGCAGCTAGTGCACGTCACCTTGTGTTGAGACGTTGTAGGTTCAAAACCCAATGGTATAGTTGAATAACTGGTAGCGGTCTGCCTTTCAGAAAAAAAGTTTATAATTTCTTTACTCAACAACTGACCTGGTTTTAATGCGAGTCTAAGACTTGGTTTGAGAGCTAGAGATGAGAAAGGGGGTGGGATGAGAAATACCTGCAACTTAGGATTAGGGATGTCAATGAATCATATTTTATTCGGTATTCTGACTGAATTCTTTTTTAATTAATTGCATTTAGTAAGCCAAAACCATATCCTATTATGAACATATGTGGATATGGTTTTGATTTTTTGCTATTGAATCCAGCAAATATCTGAATTTGATGGATATCCTAATTTTGTTTATATGCAAAAAGAGGATCTGGTATGATCTTTTCACCATACAAATACAAATCAGAATTTGAATCTGTTTAGCCAGCATCCGATTAGTCAGATATGATATTGGCAACGTTCAATAAGAATCCAAACCGTTTGTATTATCCTTACTTAGGGCATGTTCGGTTTGTTCCGACAGAATCACTTTCTCAAGGGAACCTGAGAAAGCTATTCTAAAAAGCCTTGAAATCACATGTCCTTCCGAACATGAGATTTGAGGCAGCCGTGATTTTTGAATCATTCTGATGCAAAATCAGTTGCCCTGAGAAATCATTCTGATTCTTGAATTGAGGAGTTGAGGGGCTGAACTACCCTGAGAGTAGAAACTATTTCCTGAATTGTTTTGAAAAACAAATTTTCATCTGTTTAACTTGGGTTATCACTAACCCAAATTGAGTTAATAAGCTAAATGTATTAGTTTGCCGTTGAAACTGTTTCCTCTTTGTTTCCACTCTTCCCAGGTTTTGAATGTTAAGGAGGAGTCATTTGCGCTAGATCTGATATTGGGGCCGGTTTGTATTAGGCGCAGCAAGAGGTGGAGGTTCATCTGGCGGACGTGGTTGCTTACCTCTTGGTGGTTTGTTTGGATGGTGCGTAACGATGCTCATTTTCGTCATATTCGAGTTAACATTCAAAACCTGTTGCATAAAATTTTGGTAGATGTTTATGCGATCTTGCGTATGCATCTTAGTGATCTTCCACTCCCTCCTGCTGATGCTACCTATCCTTTGTCACAATCTGGGCACGCGGCTATGGCGTGAGCCCATTTTATCTGTCTAATGTTCTTTTCTCTTGTGCTTTCTTTATTTGTTTTGGCTTTTGTTCTTGTTCAGTTCATGGGTTCAACATTTTGTTGATCTTCATGAGTGGTAATGTTGAATTACTTTCGGCTCTCTCTCTCTCTTATAGAAGGGGTGTTGGTCTGAAATCTTGGGGGATATAAGCATTTACCTGTTTGGTCACTTCTTTCTTTGATTGTAATTGTTCAGTGATGGATGCATGACTCCACTCCCTTTTTTTGTTTGCATTTCTTGGGTTTGGATTTGATTCTCGACTTAATCATGCTGGGATTGGATTAGGGTTTAGATTTTGTTGCAGAGATGTTGTGGTTTTGTTTTGAATTCTGAACATGAATGAAGAGATTTCTTTTTCTTTGTAATTGGAGTCATTCTTGCATATTTTGTTGGATGAAAGTATGAAATCTTTAAATTATACATCTCTTAATTGATCTAAAACTCAAAGATGAGCGTTTTCAATCGATACACAATGACGAATGATTTCAGTCAATTGAGAGGTGGATAAAAGAATCCGGGTGTTGTATGTCTATGATTACTTCTTTTTTTAAAGAAGTCGTTGGATCATCTCATTATTATTGAATAGGACACCACCATTGGTGATGATGAGGGTGAGTACTGCAGGCAGAGCCAGCGCTGTTAAATGGATTTGAGGGTATGCTTTTTAGGTATTCCCTAAAAAGAACAAAGTATAGACAGATCTTAAGGGATTTGCTTTCTTTTCATGGGTAAAACAGAAACTAAAGTTTACATTTAACGAGCAGACTTGACGGAAGAAAACGCTGGGCCTTTTTAGTTAACTACAGAATTGTTTAGGTGGTTTTAATATTCTCTATATAGTAGGCGTGTTTTTAATTATTTCCAAAATCTTCGGTGTGTTTTTTGAAACTTTTCGTAAAAAATGGTCTGCCTAACCATCGCCGTCGTCACTCGTCACCTTCGCACGCCCGCACTCGCGTATTAGAAAGAAGTGTCAACGCCGATACAAACCTCTCTCTCTCTCTCTCTCAAAGAGAGGAGGGCAGTTGCAGACTGCAGGGTTTTCATTCTGGTGGTGTTTTGGTGCAGGGATGAGTGCGATGGAGAATGGCCACAGAGCCGACGTTCCGGAGAATGCCCCCGAGCGTACTACCTTCTCTTTCCCTTTCTGCTCTTTTGTTTCGTTTTTTTTGTTTGCTGTTTTATGGGGGTTCCTTTTTTTCAATTTGTTTCGGTGGGTGATGAACTGATGATGATGGGTGTTTGATTGTTTGGGGGATTGGTTGTGTGTTGTTTGATATTGATTGATTTTCAGAATGCCCGGGCACCCAATCGGAGATGGCGGGAAAGGCAGAAGCGTGTGCGGGATGCCCCAACCAAGAGGCGTGTGCAACCGCCCCCAAGGGCCCTGACCCTGGTTAGATTATTGACGATCTCTCTCTCTCTCTCTCTCTCTCTCTCTCTCTCTCTCTCTGTATTCAAGTAAATTGAAGGCCATACCCATCTGTATTTGGTACTCTGGATTCTTTTTTTTAAATCTGGTGTGAAACACGTCAAATAAGATTGAGCATCGTGATTACTGATGAGAAACTGGTGGATTCAAGAGTTCATAAAATTGGAACTTCCAAACCTTCCAAAAGTTCCTCTTGTATTTCCTTTCTCTTTGGTATTTCTTCTTTATTACATCAAAGTTAAAAATCTTTTTGTTGGTGGATTGCTTGTTGAACAATGACCAACTTCACGAAAAGCACAGCTCAGAGAAAAACATGAAATCTTTGTTGTTGAGCAGTGTGGGTTTGATGAATTTGGATGGGGTGGAAGGGATTTTGCGCTGTTTTATTTGGTTTATTATTGATGAAATCATTTAAGGTGATAAAAGGTTTTCATTTGATGCCCTGGGTTCTGTGATTTTATTGGTTGATCGTTTGGGGTTCTCAGCTTCATAAGTTTGGTATTTGTCATTGTCTAAGCTAGTGATTGAGGTAATGTTGTTAAAGGATTTTTCTACAGCAGTAACAACATAGGATATCCGTTATCTGTCAACCAGAAGCTATTTACTGCGCTTTGGCTTCTTAAAAGAACTTCTTCATGACTTCTCCAGTTGGTTTGCGATTTCTTTAGGAAATGTTTCTTTGTTCCAGAGTATACTTTTTTTTCGAGCAGTGCATTTCCTAGGAGTGTCCTTTCACATTTTTGAACTATGGTGGTTTTGGAACTTGGTTTCATAGATATGCTTAGAGTTGGATGGGGAACTTCTCCTTAAGGACTGGATTTAGGCTAACGCACAGTATAGACTGCTTAAAGTAGGTTACTGAGAGGTGAAGGATAAGGCATGGATCTGATGGAGCATGTACCTGATTGGGAGAGGTACTTTTTGGAACTAAAATGTTGCCAAGTGCAAGTTGGGGCAGATCGATCAATTGATTAGGTTAAAGGTGGCGTGTAATTTCTCAAAGACAATTAAGTGGCGAATCAAGATGAATTGCATGTAGGTATGTTCTGGAAGTGCTTGGATGAAGGGTGGGAGCAATAATGTGAGGCTCTTTTATCAAATGGCTTCGTAAAGGTGTGGGTTAATTTATTCCCTATTTGATTCTTGACGGGTGACTGGTGGATGGAAATGAACTGCTTGAAGGTGCATGTCAATGTTTTGAGAACAAATTGAATGCCCTAGGTGACTGGTAACCTCTTAAATCTTGCTTGAGGATACTGTGGTGCAGATTATTCTGCAATAGAAAACTTGACAAAATTAGTATGACACTACTGATTGGAGGTAAGGGAAAAGAAAAGCAGTGTCTTTGGAAGTGGTGGAGTACTCTAGCACAATGTTTCACTTGGGCCCCGAAGAAATAATAGTGGAAAATATAGTACTCTGGTCATCCCCCTGAAAATTCAAAATTACATTTTGTATTTGCACGGAATAAATGGTTGGGATCAAAATTCAAATGGCATTTTTATTTGCTCATGGTTGGGACTAAATCTGGATTGGATTGGTCAGGCGAGATCTGGCTATTCGAACTCCTGAGTTTAATTGTTGTCTTTCTTCACTTTCTTCTGGGTTTGTTGTCACCCATGTTTCTCTTTTTTCTATACTATGACTTTTAACTTTTAATGAAGGCGATCTTTCTATTTAGATAATCTTGGTGATTTTTCTGCTATTTTTCTCTGTTTGTGCACTTCTATTTCTCTTGATATGTGATGGTCGTGGTATAAAAAATCAACTCCATATGAGCCTGCTGTGGCATCATCACCATCAGGATTCTTTTCCTTTCCTGTGTCTTTTTTGATCCCCTAAATCAAAAGAATTTAGTTTCTTTATCAATTTGTGGATTATTTGAATTGCCACCTCCCACATGTATTCAACTTTTGAGGGCTCTAGATGTTTGAGGTGAAAAGCCATTAGCATTGTGAGCACTAGGAGGAGTTGCTAGAGCATGATATTCATATTTCTCAACATATGAACTAAGCAGATCTTTGAAATCTATGATCCAACTGATAAAAGCTATTGTTGACATTTTCTCACTGTAAATTTAGCATATGAGATTTTGAGGTTACTGTTTTCTTTATCTGAAATTAGCACATCTCCATGAAGTATTGATTTTGATATCTTCTATTCCTTCTTATCGAATATTGAGATGTCTTGGCCACTCCGATCACAATTAAATGACCTTCTGTATCCACAACAGTAAAAACTGTTTTAGTTTCTTTGCAAAATCATGTAGCAGAAAGGATGGTACTCCTTTAAGATTGGGAATGGTGAGTAACCACAATTATGGTGCTAAGAATAGATTATTATTTTGATAAGTTCCAAGAAGATAACACATTTTACAATTACCTGGCACCTTATGGTCATGTGGAAAGTTCAGCTTCCTCCATTAACTGATAGTATACTATGTCACCCTGATGGTGCCAAGAATAGATTATTATTTTTGTTTTTTTCTCAAGGGTGAGACAAAGAACAGATAGTATACTATGCCACACGGATGCAAGATTTCAGCATGTGTCTAGGGTGGCATGATAGAACACCTGACACATCATCATTTGTCTAAGAGTCAGTATGTGTTTTTCCTTTTCGTCTATGGCTTGTTGTATTTGTTTTTTAGTTAATCCCATGAGTTTTAACTTTAAAATATATACCTATGCTTGGAGAATTTTGAGCACACTTTGGAAGCAAGAAGTGACCCTCTTTCAAAATGAAGATCGTGTAATAATTCTGATTCCTTGGGAACCGGACTCCCAATTCTTTAGATATGGGAATTTTGATTCCTGTTTTTAGGGAATTGACATTCCTGGCATGCAAAAATTCCAATTTCTAAATACTGGAGAATTGCAACTCCTAGAATGTGAAACCCTAAGCCTTTTAGAAATGAAAACAGTTTTGCATGTGTTAAACCAAAGTGTTAATATCATAATACAGTTAGCATTTCAAAAAATGCCGCATATGCTATCTATAGGCATGATTTCTTTTTGTAGTTTTGGAGTGTTGATATTATATTTTCATAGGAATGGATCTATGAAAGTCTAACTGTGCAAGATCTCTTCTACTATTAAAAAACATCTGAAGTACATGATGCTATGTCACATGCAGCTTGTATATAGAGGGATACAGAACGGGAATCAAAATGGAGTAACCATGTGACAGTCATGATGTTATTGGACTTACTAGAAATTCCTTAGATTTGTAATGTGTATGCTATAAAAAATGTATCAATCAATGAACAAATTCTTTTTATTATTTCAATGTTTGTTTCCAAAAGTTACTTTTCATAGATGTTTTTATTCAAAATGTTACATGTGTAATTTAATTATTGTTTTTGAATGTTTTGTTGCATGTATATTTTCATGGTATTCTTTTTTTTTTGTAGGCTATTTTCATGGTATTCTTTTAATTAAGTGTTCTAAAGATTTTCTAATAGGCTAATATAGTCTATTGGCTATAATATCCATTCCTTGAAAGTTTTCTTGTCCCCATCTCTTTTTCAGTATTTCACACGCAAATGGTGTATTGGTTCCCACACGATTTTCAATACCACTTGCTATCTGCTTCTTGCTTCCCAGATCCTCTTAAAAATTATACACTTTCCCAATTTGATTTCTATATCCTGGTTTACCAAGATATTGGATTTTTGTCATGCTTTTCATAATTAGTGTTTTTCTGCTGTCCTTTTTCCCAGCGTTTTCTAAATTCTGTAAAAATAGTTGTTTTTCTCTGGTAGAATACACTTTCCTAAGAATATGCTAGTGATCAATGTGGTATTCGGTTAGGCTTTACTTGATGATGTGCCTTATTAGTAATTTCTTATTCAGAATCTGCATGAGAATCTCTTTGTTTAGTGGTTTTTCTTGTTCTTTGTAATTCACATTCTAGTCTTTAGTTTACTCAGGATGCCATACTACCCTGCTCTCATCAGTTCCTCTTCTATGCTATAAATTCTCTGAAATGGTTTTGTAATGCTTTTTGTGCTTTTATGTAGGAGTCTCATTTAAATGTCTATGATGACCTATTTATACTCCAAATTTCCCTCGTTCTATTTGTTTTCAATGGATTATTTATGGTTTATGTTTTTTCTCCCATTTTTTCAGACCTGGTTGCTATAGCAGAGAGGATGGCTACTGTGAAACACAAGATTTTGGTTTTGTCTGGGAAGGGTGGTGTAGGCAAGAGCACATGTGCAACCCAGTTGTCATTTGCTTTAGCTGCAATGGATTATCAGGTGGGTCTGCTCGATATTGATATATGCGGGCCTAGTATTCCAAAGATGCTTGGCCTTGAAGGCCAGGAAATTCATCAAAGTAATCTTGGCTGGTCACCTGTCTATGTGGAGTCCAATCTGGGTGTGATGTCCATTGGATTTATGCTCCCAGATCCAGATGAAGCTGTCATATGGAGAGGTCCACGAAAGAATGGACTCATTAAGCAATTTCTAAAAGATGTGGATTGGGGGGAACTTGACTATTTGGTGGTTGATGCTCCTCCTGGTACATCTGATGAGCACATCTCTATAGCACAATATCTCAAGGCAACTGATGTTGATGGTGCAGTCATTGTTACAACACCACAGCAGGTCTCTCTTATTGATGTCCGTAAGGAGATAAGTTTCTGTAACAAGGTGGGAATTCCAGTTTTGGGTGTGGTTGAGAACATGAGTGGCATCCAGCAGTTGCTTTCAGATTTTAAGTTTGTGAAAATTGCAGAAGATGGTAGTGAGGAGGACATCACACAGTCAACTCTTAGCTACATCAAAGAAAAAGCACCAGAGTTACTTTCTCTCTTTGCGTGCACTGAAGTTTTTGATAGCAGCAGTGGTGGTGCTGCTGAAATGTGCATAAAAAGGCATGTACCTTTCCTGGGAAAGATCCCATTGGATCCGCTACTTTGTAAGGCTGCTGAAAATGGTCGGTCCTGTTTTGCTGACCAAAAATGTGGTCCTGCTGCTCCTGCACTCCACAGGATCATAGAGAAATTAATTCCTTTGCTTCGATCCTAGGGGTCTGAGTAATTTCTCTCTCAGTGAACTGTTGATATTTTAGTTGTAATATGTACATATCTTTTTGAAAGATTTATTGTCACGTTTTCCCATCTGTGTTATTACATCATACAGATTCTGTTATTTCTAATTTTTCCTAATTCACTTGGATTTGTAATGTTTCTATCTAATTTTGTTCAAAACTTTCTCATTGGTGTTTCTGAGCTGGCGTGTCTTTAATTTCAAGGGCTTTATTGCTTTGCTCTGGGTGGAGTGAAATCAACAGAGTTCTCTTTTGTTACTTCAGCATAAGTCTTATCTCTATAAAGTTGAATGCTTCAAGAATTCAGCAATTGCTGTTTGCAAGTTTATCCAGTTGTTAATTGGTTATGCGGTTGGTTTCTTCTACTGCTATTGGCAAGTTCCTTGCAGGTGTAGCAGATGTGTAAGGTGAAAATTTTGACCATCTCTGGAAGGAATGTCCTTCCTACACTAACTGGTGGAAGACATGCTATTTACTATTTTGTGTAGACAGAATATGCCTTGGATGGAAAAATAGAATGTCGTGTACATCAACGCACAACATGAAAACTGTGAAGCCCCTCTCTTGTATTACCAGTATGGTTCCATCTATGGTGAGCTGAAAATATGTGTCACTTCTGCAAAGCTTAGAAGGCTTGGGTTAGGAAATTTAAGATTATTTAGTAAAGTCCTTTACACAATGGTGGTGGATCATGGGAAGTGTAGATTGATGGTGGGTTAAGATTTTGAAGTCAAAATAAGACATCCAAGGTTGGCTTTGGAAATGGGAAGCAGGGCGAGATTAGAGCACAGGGTTAGGTATTTAGAAAGGTTGGGTAAAGGTTTTAGAGAAGTTTATTGCAAGTGTGAGAATGAAAAAGCAAGACTGGAGCTTCACTAGAGTATGGAAAGTGATTTCCTTCAGATATATTCTTCACTTCTCAAATCAATTTTGCAACTCTTGTAAATTCAAATGTCATTTTCAGATTCTAAATTCGAAGTCCAAATTGACTTTGAAATTCATTTGTATATCCGAAATTCAAATTCTAATTCAAATCAAATTCAAAGTTCAATTTAACTTTGAAATTCTTGATTCATTTTCTAAATTCCAAAATTCAAGCTTTCAAAGTCCAATTTGACTTTGAAATTTATTTTTCAGAGTTCAAAATCTCAAATCAAATCAAAATTCTAAGTCCAAAGATAGATCCTAATCTCAACTTTGATCCAGATTTCCAAGTATAAATCTCTACTTTTGGATCTCAGACTTCAGATCCAATTTCATTTTAGGATCCAGAATTCAACTTCTACTTTGGATCTCAGACTTCAGATCCAAATCCATTTTAGGATCTAGAATCAAATTTCACTTTGGATCTCAGACTTCAGATCCAATTCCATTTTAGGATCCAGAATTCAAAACAAAGACTAAATTGTTAGTCAATGTTGGCATTCTAGACAAGATTCCCGTGGAAGTCAACTTGAAAATTAACCGAATACAAATGGCCAGTAAGTGTGTAATGTGCGAACAGCATGAGGAATCAGGTTGCCATCCATTTCAGAGCTGTGATTTTTACCATAAGTTGCTTTCACTAGTTGGGGGTACTTGGATGTGCTGGGGGAGAAGGATGTTTCTCTTAGGCACCAGGACTCTTGGTATGGAGATGCTGGCTCTTGACAGCATGGAGGTTGGTTTTGTTCTAACAAAAATTTTTGTTGGGGACTTGCTCGAGCATGGGAAGCATAATTTTTGAGATTACAGCAACAGCTGAGACCGAGGGTCAGAGTTAAATGGACGTGCTGGACATGGTTTGGATTGGCACAAGAAGGTTAAGCATAGAACTAGAGGAGACATTGTAAGCTAGGGCCACATCAAATACTTTACAGCTGTTTGTTTTGCCTGATAGAGGGGTCTTTTGGTTGGTGAGCAGCATTTCATGTTCACAGAATGATGGTTAGAGGGAAGGTTTATAAGATTTCTGATAATGGTTTTGTAGTCAATGATGGAAGAGTGTGCATAGGCAAATGGTTTGTGTGTGTGTGTGTTCTTTTACTAGCCTGCAGGTTGCAGATTTCAGTCTGGAACATGGTGTCTCAGAGTCCTGGTCGTTCACTTGATGAATGTGCACCTGGATGCATGGATCGTATCATCTTTTTTACTTCATCTACCTATCAATTCAACACACCATGATTGCTAGACTGGTGTTTGTTCTAGTGACAGAATTTAATGTCACCGCCCATTATCAAGGTAGTTCAGAGGGCTGGTTTCATATGTCTAGGACATAAAATAGAGTGGGTTTGACATGGTGATGACGAATTGGAAACTGCTCTTGGGAGGGAGGGAGATGGGAAATTCAGTTAATAAGCTGGATAGATGCCATAAAAATGATATAATGTAAAGTTTTTCGCAAGCAGAAGATGATCAGCATAGGAGAATCATTTATAACAAGGGATACATGAACAGAGGATGCTCTGTTTCACCTGGTTTTGTTTTGCAGTAGGACCAGGCTCCTGCATCCTATGCTGGATGTGTTTTTTGTCTCGGGTTGCAGTTTACTGCAGAAAAAATTTATTTTCTTTAGAAAGTCTTGTGGTGACATCTTGTCCCTCTGCTGTTGTATGCCAAATTAGTGCTCAGCTAATGGTTTATTTTCTTTTTCTTTCTGTCAAAAAAAAAAAAGATTGGATCTATAGTGAGCTTGGGGTTAAATGGATACCCCTTTATCAACTGTTGCTGCCCTTGGTGTTCGTCTTCGGTGATCATATAAAATAGTATGGTTGCATTGAAGGGTCCCTGTAGTATATTTAAGTGTTTGGTTCATTTCTTTCTTTATAGGGCCTTTTTTCATCGGGCATTTTTTAACCCTTTTGGATGAATTTTTGTTTTGGACTTGCAATTTTTATTAGAAATAAACTTGAATGTCATGTTGCAAAATTGTGGAATTGCATAGACATATGCGTGTTAAAAGGCTTCATGTAACTTTTGTATATACATGATTACATCTCAAACCTTTTGTTGAATATTGATTTTGATACGAATGAAACTAGGAAAAGATATAGAACGCACACATATCATACATGGAGAGACAAGCTCGTGATTATTCTAATTAATTCATATAGATAGGCCAGTCTGTCTTGTAATTTTCTGGTTGGTTTGCCTGCTTATTTTAAATGACAAAATAATCTAACCTAAAGATGCAGCACATATCATATGATACATCAGTTCTTGATAAGCCGAGGAAACCTAGTAAAACTTTTGCCCTCGTACTCTGTGGCTCTTGTTGGATCTAATCAGATCCGTAATTTTTCATGGTTGAAGTAATTAAGTTGATATATTGTTGGTCAAGTTACAGATTTGAGATCTAAAAAATTGATTGTTTTGCTTCACTGTGTTACGCTAACGACTCTCATAAAATATCTTGCTGTTATGCTCATGTACATGAAAGCCAGATATTTTTTTCCCATTTTGTATACATGAAAGCGCGATTCTTTTTCCAAATAAACCGCTAGCACTTGCTTTGATGGACGAGATCTTTGAGGGTTAGCATCACAGAGGCCATTTGTGTGTGTGCACATCGAGAGAGAGAGAGAGAGAGAGAGAGAGAGAGAGACCAACATATAGGGCATATTTGAAATGCGGGGCCAATCCCACTTTGTCCCCGTGGTGGCCTGTCCTGCGTTTGAAACGTGCGTGCAGCAGGATAAATAAAGAAAGATGACAACTTACTAATTTTTGCTGAAATAAAACTTTGGTAATCCACGAGATTGGATTAATACCAGCTTTTTTCCTTTCTCAAAGATGATGGATCAAATATTTGGTCATCTGTAATGCTATATCAAGCTAATGTGCGGGATCAAAGTATGATTTGGATTAGTACCGGCTTTTTTCCTTTCTCAAAGATAAATAGTTCAAATATTTGGCCATCTGTAATGCTATATCAAGCTAATGTGTGGGATCAAAGTATGCTCCAATAATGCACAAACTATCAGGCAGTACCTCCACTACCAACTCTGGAAACTGGTTCTTCTAAGATGGAATTTACAAAGAGCTACCCCTACAAAAAAGTGATGAACTGGGGGCCTTCTACGCTTCTTAAGTTCTGTCATCTATGGTCCACCATGGGCAAAATTAAGTACGGTATGAGAGAGAGAGAGAGGTGGATGGTTGTTGAACTTTGTCCTAATAGCACTAAAAGAAAAGGATTCTACCTTTTCTCATCATTTCAGGGGAGCCTGGCCTCAAATGATGGGTACCCACATTACTCTTGTGATGGATAAAAAGAATATGTTAGAGTCCATATGGAGAGCAGTTATTGATGTCATGAGCTTATGGTTTGGCACATGCAGTGAAACACCATGGAACTGAACATGAAACCCTTTATAACTTGGAATCAGAAGGCTACAAATTAAACCGGAAAATCAGACAGAGGACGGGCTGTGAAGGCACGACAAGAAGTCCTTGCACCTGCACTTGAAACTACACCGGGCTAAGGCCATAGGTTGACTATCAGAACCAAATCCAAAGCAAAAAACTAAAAGGTTGACTATTAGAACCAAATCCAAAGTAAAAATCTAAAGAAAAAAGGACAGGAAAGAAGAGGAGCATCAAGAAGAAAAGAAACCAATTTCACCTTCACCTTTTGAGGAACATCCCCTCTGTTTCCAGAAACAAAAAAGAGCTCATGACCAATACGTATTTCAACTTGAGTCACCAATATGGCCGATATTATCAGCAAATCCAGCAGTACCTAGTACTAACTCAAGCAAGTTCATAAAGGCTACAACTTAGTAAATATAATGAAATTTATTACAAGCCTAGGACATGAATGTTAAAATCTATGGACTACAGTACATCCTCCTAACACTAACACATCCGTGTGGGAGAGAGAGGGGTGTTACAGTGCAGGAATCAGAAGGAAGGAGTACAAACAGCACATGCTAGAAGGAGAATTGCGGATGTGGCGGCATCATCATCACCACCGATGCTGCTCCTCTTGAACCTAAGGCCCTTGTTAATCTTCACCCACTGCATCAACCCTCTCTCTTGTTGGTGATGCTTCTGTTGTCCCCCCTTCACCTCTTGCTGCTGCTGCATCGTCTGTCTTTGCTCGCCGGCTTGTTGCTGCTGGGCCCTGGACACCATTGTTTGCTTTAGCTGCAGGCTTCGCTTCACAGGAGATAAACTGTTTATGCGTCTCACTGGCCACTCCCCCCCCCCCCACTTGTATCTATTTATAACCGGAATAACTGTCAAAGTAGCTTTTGTATGCCTTTCTTTGGTCTTGTGGTTGGATTTACTCTTTTTTTTTTCTTCTTTTTTTAGTGTGACAAGACCAAGGAAAAAACCTCATTAATGTTCCTGCACCTGATCACCCTTTATCTGCTGTTGGGCCCCGCTCTGACAGGCTCTACAACAGCAGATGGAGGGAGATCAGGTGCAGCGGCGCACTGCATTTATGCAATGTGATTGCCCCTGATCCGGACTCCCAATCTATGACCAAAAATTGGCATTGGTAAAAAATCCTTGAGGTCTCTCCTACTCATCGAGAGTAGAAGTTAAGATTTTGGGGAAGGGATGGCCATCGTGGGTTTTAAACTATGGTTGTATAGTGACAAACCATGGTCGCCCCGAACCAGGAAGGCAAGACCCTTGTAGGCGTAATGCCATTCATCTAAAGCATGGAGGGAGTTTGACATGTTGGATGTGGAGCCTTTGATCCCCTGAACTGTCTTTATCATGGCTTTGTAGAAACTAAAAGCAAGTGGGGTCCCTACTCCCTAATTCGTTTTGCTAACAAAGCTATTTGGTATACAATAATTTGGTCAAATCCAGGGTGACATTGGCTCGGTTAAGGGTTCCATTATATTAACTGTTGATGCAGGTGTGCATCACACCCATTTGATGCCAATGGATCAGGACAGTGACTGTCACCAAACCAGTCCAATGGAACTGATCTTATCCTTTATTTGACAAGAATGGCTATTAGCCCTTCGTTCCTTTATCCTTTATATGTATGGTACCAAACAGTAAACCAATTGGATTGAGTATAAGCGTGGATGCTGGTGGGCAATTTGAAAAATGGTTGGTGAAGGTTGAGATTAAGCCCCCCACTTAGCTGATAAGGATGTCATCGACTGATCAGATTTAGATCCAATGTCTGACTGAATCCAAATCCAAGTCGGATTCAATAAAGTAGATCAAAACCAAATAATAATCAGATTTGGATACTTTGTGCAGATTTCCATCTGAATCTGGATCTAATGAATTATTCAACCCTATTGAATATAAACTATATCTGATTATAGCTAATCAGATTTGGATTCAGTGTTACCATTTTTTCAACCCACTCTGAACATGCACCATAATCCGGTTAAGCTAAATCTGATAAGGTTGGATTTACTAATTTCTTAAATCTGATCCAATTATGAGCCATTTACATCCCTACTAGCTGATGAGTGCTTATGAAATGGTTCTAGTCTTCTTATATGAACAATTTGCTGAATAAGAAGGGTGAAGAATAGATGGAAGACTAGCCAAAGAATGGCATGTTAGATAATAGTTTGCCATTGAATTGAAAGAAACAAAGAAGTACGCTACTACTCATGTAACGAGACAAAATCTATTGGGTGCAAGCCCCATTGTCTTGATTTTGAGCGCTTGACCATGTGCAGCTCCTTCATACCCATGTGATCATGTGTCTTCACCCCACCCCACATCCCAACCCCCAAGCAGGGATCTGGTGCAATGTAATTGTTAAAATAAAAATACAAAAGGCTTCTATGCCAATAAACTGCCGACATGTGCCCTATTTGGAATGTGGACTTTACAAAAGTTGACTGGTTCTGGCATGTTTTTCAGGCCAAGGTGACATGTGTCCAATTACATTGTTCTTGTTTCCCCAACATCTCTCTCTCTCTCTCTCTCTCTCTATATATATATATATATATATATATATATATATAGAGAGAGAGAGAGAGAGAGAGATGTGTAGTTGTTTAATCCATACATGTTGTGAGCCCATGCTTGATCACACTGACCATCTATTGTGCACTTGATGGATGGTCAACAAAAAAAAATGCTAAGAATATGCTAAAGGTCCAAGCGGAACTGGGACCTTTAGCGGCACTTCAAAAGCGCTAAAGGGTATTTTTATATACTCATTTTTGCTCCAAAATGCATTTTTTGTTTTTTGTGCATTGACCATCCATCAACCAGCGTGATGGATGGTCAGCGCGATTAAGTAGGTGCTCAAGCACCTATTCATCTAGCAGCTACTCATTTCACTATATATATAGTAGTAACGATAATACATATTTCCACCTAATAGAAGCTTTAGATTTCAATTTTTTAAAAATTTTTTGTTGATCAAACCTTATAGATATGATCTATAAGCATTATTTAGTAGAAAACAAGTTCTGAATCATGTGATTATAGTATACATGTATGTTTTCTAAGACCTTTAAAAGTCAATGGTTCACAATGTATAAAAATTCATGACTTAAAAAATCCTAATTTTTTATGTCCAAAAAATATGATCCAAAGCATGATTCCTATCAAATAAACAATGTTAAGTACATCCATAAGGTTTAATTGAGAAGATACAACCTACATCCATGATTTCTAGTATGTGGGAGTAGGTACTCTATATATACAGGGTAACTAAAATATGTTTACCAACCAAATATGTTTAACCAAGATTTTTATAGGTTTTTTTTACTTTTTTCCAAAAATTTCACCTTACATATGTGATTTAGATGCTTGGTTTTATAGAAATAAATTCTTGGATCATTTAATTACGATGTATATGAAGGATATTTTAAGGGTTGAAAATCTATGACTTAGAATTTTTATAAATATTCAAGCATAAAAATCACATTTCTTGATCTGATTACGATGATTCAGCGATCGATTCTTAGCAAATGGACCACACTGTATGCATTTGCAGGGTTAGATTTGTAAAAAACCTATGAAAATCTCAATTCTTACCAGCAAACATATTTAGTTGGTAAACATATTTCAGTTTTCCTATATATATATATATATATATATATATATGTCTTCATTAGTGGAAAAAACTTTTTTGGACCAACCTGAGTTTCATCACTAATTATTACATGCTCTCTCTCTCTCTCTCTCTCTCTCTCTCTCTCTCTCTCTCTTTGATGTAGGAGCCGAGCAATATGCAATTCTGGTTTAATGGATCATCTAGATCAAGATATTAGTTTAGGTTTTTATTCAAGTTTTAATTTTGATTTGGATCTCTTTTAATGTAATGGATTCATCTCAAATCTAATTTAGAATTGGGGTTTTGTTATTCCCTAAAAATACTCATTATAGAAACTTTTGTAGGAGTCTTGATGTGAATCTTCATAAAAAAAACTTTCTTTTAATTTTCTTTATTTTCTATTTTCTTATTGCTATTATTGTTGTCTTCTTTAATTAATTGGATTTTTGTTTTGTATCTTAATCGTAGAATAGTTTTGTGGAATCCGGTGATTGATTTGCATCAGTTGGTATGGTTTGATCAATCGAGATGACACTAATTTTGAAAGAAGATGTCAAAGGATTTGGAAAAGAACGTGTGAATCAAATGAAGTCTGACATACATGTAATGCACAAAACATTAAAAAAGGATGTGTCGAGCTCTCGAAACATGTGGAAAACTTTGAGAAAAAAATTGCAATGGCACTAGAATCGTATGAAAAACGTATAGTGCAAAGAATGAAAGCCTCGGAACAGCCTATGGTGAAGATGATAGATTCTTATGGGAGGGAACTTTTGATCGAGGTATTGCGCAGCCCCAAAAGATAGCAGCTTTATTGGATCTCATTGTCAAGATATAGATACGTCCCAACCAATGTTATCACTGTCAGTGTGTATCATGCCTGAATCGGCTATTTTTAATAAATATAAAAAATACCAAAAAATACTTTTATAAATATTATTTTACTATTATTTTTATGGTTTTAAAATTTATTATTATTTTTTAGCCGATACAGAAGATTTAACTGAGTATCGGCTTGGCCGATACCAATACTGACAACATGGGTCCCAACCCTTGAAGACTCCAACCCCAGAAGCAATGACTGAGCCACGTTATGGGTAGGGTGGGCACATGCCCACCCTGACCCAAAAGTAACCTCAAGGGGTAGTGGGTTGAATGGGTAGTCCCCACCCTGACCTGGTGACTATGTGGGCGATGCCCACCCTAATCCAGGGCACAACCGGATCAGGGTGAGCACTTGTGTCATGCCTTCCCCCATCCCCAACGGGCGATGGCCCAACTCTGAATATCTGAGCCCCACTCTCTTTCAAACCATCTTTCTTCCCAACCCTACACTCTCTCTCTCTCTCTCTCTCTCTCTCTCTCTCTATATATATATATATATATATATCACATGCAGCTCGTCCCCTGTGCCTCCTTAGTCCGACACTTGACAGTGCAAACAAGTACTTGAAGTTGTGCAATTTCTCACTTATTTAAATATGATTATAACAAGACCTATATTTCTTTAGATGGAGGGTGGTTCATGGATGGTAAGGCTTTTTTCTATTTTGTTTATTTTTTAATATAATTTAAGACACCCATATAGAGTTACTATAATAACCATGCTAACTTGGTTTCAACTTCTGATGTTATGCTGTTCGAAAAAGAAACTAAAGGGAAGATGGTGACATTGTGATTTGTTTATTCTTGAGCTAAGCATTTGACATTAGGCAAACTATATTGTGTAATCTCTAGGAACATATTCCTCTTGCACACCTACAATGAGAAGGTCTATTGGTATTCAATCGTCAAGGTGTACACATCAATCAAGTTGACAGGCACTGATCGACCATGGTTGCTCTCAAAAGTTTGTGCTGTACTTGCCAACCTCAAATGTAGTGCAGTGAATGCTGAGCTATGAACCCATAATACTAGAGCTACAGCAGTGATGCATGTAACTCATCAAGCAATTAGTTTGGATATTATAGACCCAAAAAGGTTTTTTAAGATCAAATAGCTTATGTGCAATGTATTGAAAGGTAACAACAAAAATAGGAGAGCAAGCACAGTCATTTCTTTGGTCATACTCGCACAGAGATGAGGCTCAACCAGATGATGTTTGCCGATCGAGACTCTGAGAGAGGTGATGAGAGTGACAAACCCAGGCCTCAGGTGACTGCTATGGATTGCACTGAGAAAGATTACTCAGTGGTCAAAATTGGCTGCAAGCATTCGGCCAGAGCTTCTTTTTGAAATAGTGTGCACTTTGTCAGATATGCAATATGTAGTTTTTTACTCCACCCCACCTCTCTCTCTCTCTCTCTTGTTGTGGGCATGTGGCGTGGCCCCTCCTCACTCGGACCCCACAACCAATGAAACAAGGCAACATCTTTCGGCTGGCCATCCACCATTGGCCTATTACTGTCCTCAGGTGCACCAGTGCGAATAGCTTTCAAAATAAAACAAATCAATGAGATCAATTGTAAAAAGTATGTGTTAGAGTAACTATTTGATTTTTTTTAAAACATGTTAATATATTTCAGTTTCTATAAGTTTATCTTTTTTTATTTGATTAGTGCTTTAATTTATTGTTTCTTTTTGTTTTGAGTGAGTTGAACTTTTTCTAATTATTTATAAAACATTTATGATATTCTTTATCGATTTTTTCAAAGATTAACTAATTAATTAGTTATTTATTTATATGATATTTGTGTTCCTTTCTTAATGCATTTCGAGATATAAGTCACACTACATTATCCATAAAAAGTACTTTTTTTATCTTTATATCAAATAAAGCTAAATTTTGAAGTATGCCTGTTATTACGGGTTCTTTCATAAATTTTTTATTATTGAAAATATGTAATTCTTTAATTTTCTTTGCACTTGTTAGAACAATTTATTGTCATACAAATTTTTATCTTTTGTTTTTACATAGCATTTGTGCCCACCCAGAGGTGTAGCTAGGATTCATGTGAGGGGGGGGGGGGGGGGAGGCAAATAGGGGTGTAGCAAAAAAAAAAATGGTGTGATAGTCAGGGGTTCGGGGGCAGCGCCCCCAAAATTTTTTTTTTTGAGATAAAATAAAAATTGGCTACAATTATTAATAAAAAACTATTTCATATGGACAAATCAAACTATTTGTTGCAGTCTTTCTCAACCTCAACGGAAAGTTCTTAAACATTATCTAATGGCAATATATAACACTGGTGCGATAATTTGAAGTTCATAACAATGCATAAATTTTATTTATGACAAAATAAATCAAAATACAAAAGTACCAACTAAAATGGACCCCGACGGTTACCCGCATCATAAAATTCATCTATAAGAAAATCTATAACTAAAGTCATAGTATATTCTCGTTGGATGTACAATGTCATATAGTCAGCAAGAAAATTGTCGTCCATTTTGTTACAAATTTCCGTCTTCACATGTTTTATCACTGAAAATGGTCATTTTGTAGTGGTCGTAGAAACTGGTAATGTCAATACAAGATGAAATAATCTAGTTAGCATGACATAACTTTCTGACATTCCACTTGCAACCAACTTTTGATATAAAGCAGGTAGAGTAGGTACTTGAAATCGAGGATAAAAAACCACATCAATCTGATACAGTTACTGATTGATGATAAAATTATTAATCAAACATGTAAACTATCAATAATCTATACAATTAATCATTACAATTCTATACAAGTATACTGAATCAGATACAGTTACTGATTGGTGATAAATGACAAAAAAATACCAATATAACACTATAAGTCTATACCAATTAACAAATTAACACTATAACAATTAACGCTTAACAACTATAACAAACTAATGATCATGCATAGGGTATGGATCAGGACAAATAACAACAATAAATTTGTAAATTGCAACTAGATAAGAGTTAAGCATATACTCACAAGTCACTAGGAGAGTAACTAGATAAGAGTTAGCACCGCTGAAACGATATTCACTAATTCACAACCTTCAAATATATCTTCTTGTCCTTCAAATAAATTCATTGATTCACAACCTTCTCCTATTGCCCAAAGATAATTAATTTGGATATCAGAACATTAAAACACAAGTTAGAAGTCAGGATTGTTCTATAATTCTATATAATTTGAGTAGATAAAGTAGATAATTGATTCTATAGTACCATTGCATGCTGGTGGGGCAGCAATGGTACCCAATCCGTCGATAGGGTTTTTTTCGGCTGGCAAAACCCTCGCCGTCAGCCTGGGTTCGTCGGACAACCCTCTGTTGGACAAAACTGTTCGGCTGGAGGCTCGCCGGTTGGTGGATCCCAACCCAGCCCGCACGAGTAGTAGGCCAGAGAGGGTGCTTCCCTTCTT
Source organism: Nuphar pumila (assembly GCF_984573655.1). Lineage (NCBI taxonomy): Eukaryota > Viridiplantae > Streptophyta > Magnoliopsida > Nymphaeales > Nymphaeaceae > Nuphar > Nuphar pumila. The sequence goes on along the minus strand of NC_143265.1, from coordinate 14,412,517 downwards.
AGACCTAACGATTGGGGGAAGCTGGCCGACCCATTGGATGGGCCAAACCGGTTCATCTCCAGACTGGCTCAACAAGTGGTTCCTTAGGGCTAAAACCATCAGGTTGGGCCCAAAACTCTAATGCTAACATGTTTAGTGTCTTTATTTGAGTTTAAAGGATCATCTAGATCAAGTTCTTAGTTTAGGTCTTTATTTGAGTTTGAATTTTGATTTGGATCTTTTATAATGTAATAGATCCATCTAGTATCTAATTTAGAAGTAGGGTTTTTGTTATTCCCAGTAAATACGACTTTTGTAGGAGTCTTGATGTGATTCTTTGAAAACTCTTTTCTCTCTTTTCCCTATTCACTATTTCTTTATTGCTATTATTATTGCCTTATTTATATAATCGTAGTATAGACTAGCGAACCCGGTATTGGATTTGCCTCTCTCTCTCTCTCTCTCATGCATACGTGTGCCTACATGTGTGAGGCACGTGCGTTACGCATGCGCACACACACACACACACAAACACTGACACCGTAACCAAAATGATACATAGGGGTGCAAAAATGGCTAAAAGCATATATACCCATGTAGTCATTCTAGAGTTTGATGTTTTTCTGATAGGCATTCTTTGACTTGTGTTGTAAAACTTATGTGGGCAAGTCACTTTCTCCTTTTGTTTTTCCAAACAAGTTTTGATCTTATCCATTGGCAGCTGCTGCCTTTCAGACCATTGAGTATAATATGCCAAACATGGTGCCTCTGCTATGCATAGAATATCTTTAAACGAATTGATGGCTTAGGGTTTGAACATGTTTGTTGTTTTTGAAGGAGACGAGCTATATGCTATGAGTTGTTGAAAGGTGGGGTATGCAGCATATGGAACCATACTTATGAGGCCTTAGCCCCTAGCGAATGCCATTGTAAACAAAAAAACAAAAAACATGTCAGAAGGGCTATACATTGAGCTGCTGTGAGATAAGATGCATGACCCAATGCTCCTCAAGATTCCTACTCTGTTTGACCACATGGATACTCAATTATTCATTCAAATAATAAAACAAATTTCTTTTGTATGGATCACATGGCTTTTCATTATGCCAAACTAATCATTATTATGAGCTTCATCATTAACAGGTATATAATGGGATTTCCCTTCCACCACCGCCACCAAAGAGAAAAAAAGAAAAAGAAAAAAGAAACAAGTTTTTGTCCTAATTAGCAACAATGACAGTAAGGATAATAATTGTGCCTGGTCATGAAATTGACACTCTTCTTAATTACAGTTGGCCTCGATAAAATATTATATGCAATAATTGGGCTTTATGATACCACCATTAGTGAGACATTTTGATAAGGACCGAGTATTTCTTGAAGAGGAATATTCTTAAAACATGAAATGCCAATCAACACATACAAAACATACAGCAAACTTTGTATCACTGCTGGGATGATATGCTGCTAACAATTATAAGCAACTTGCTTAATGTTTTGTGATCAAGAGAATTAAGTGGCCTTGAACAATTCGGTCTAGATGCATACTTAGATGTGTTTTAAGTTAATGGAGTGATTGCGACCTCCTGATCGGTTTAATTACTGTCTATTTATTTAAAATTTTCTTTCCTTAAAAAACAAGCTGCTGACACAAGACAATGGCACACCTGATCTCTCAATGTTCAAGCAATTTAAATGCAGAGCAGATTCCATGTTCAGGGCCAAACACTTACAAAGTGTTCGGCCCAACCAATTGGTTCCACGTAGTGGCTGCCCTGTTATTAAAAAAGGGGGGGGCATGCCTTCCCCCTTCCCCCTACCTGAACACTGGATTACCCCTCATTTAAGGCTATGTTTGGGAGCCTTGCATTGGGATGGAAACACGGTTTCAGTACGTTGCCAAAATATCATTTTGCCAATGTCTGATGTTGAGAGACTGAGTTGCCAATGTCTCGAGAAAGGTGTTGAAATGTGGTGTTGGGCCAGCCAACACATGTTTTCAGCAACGCCACTGCTCCCAAACAGCAAGAGTCTGAGAGCATGGCGGAAACCACAACACCACCTCTGATTCAAGGCTTCCAAACATGACCTAATTTTCTTTCAAAACTTGGTGAAGTTTTTGCATTCCTGTATCTGTTACACTACTCCATGAAACATGCCATGTGTCTAAACTGAAGGCTCTAAGATTAGGGAAAGAGGGTGAAGTAACTGATTAAGGCATGATATACTAAGTTGATAGGGAATCAACTTTTTTATTTTGTTTTTTTGTGAAAAACGGAAAAAGCTACTTCACTCGCTCGGGAGCTCATTGGTATAAAAGCCTCAGATCTCCCTTGTCCACTCAGCTTGGGCTTTGTGGCAAGGAATGCACATCTGTAGGATTCAAACTCATGATTTCCCTTCAGCTTCAGCTTGTTGATGTTCACAAGACACCCCTGCCAGATGCATGAACATAAAAATAGTCTTTTCTATAGAAAAAATTGAACTCGACATGAGTCTTTATTTTTATTTTAAATCAGGCTTAGTCCTAACCACTGCCATTACAATGGTAAGGGTAAGCTAAGGCGGTCGCCACTTGTACAGTAGAAAATACCATGCAGGTGCATTGTGAGCAGCATGTGTTAATGATTTTTACTACCTAGCTGGGAATGGCAATGTTTTTAAGTGTCAAATAATGCTTGAGGTTTCATCCTTCCCGAAATTGCTACTATGAGATTGGTTCAAGCTGCTAGTTTGGAACACTTCTAAGGAGAGCAGCATGCTCCACATGTCAGTACTTGTTGGATAATGGTACTTCAATACAGAGCCAAGAGCAGCTCCTGGCACCTTGAGTAGGTGACTACTGACTCACAGCATCTGAATGGTCGAACCGTTCTTTTTGTCTTTTTTTTTGTCATGTATTTAAAAGTGCATGAATTTATTCCTGTTAAATGTGAATACATGAGCAGTTAAAAACTTCTCTTTTTTTCTTTAGGGAAATTTGCAAAACACACCTAAAGTATTGGCAAAAATAAAAAACAACACGCCTAAGTTTTGGATATTGTTAACTCACCTAAAAAATTGTATGGTTAATTGAAAAGGTCCTGAGTTTCCTTCGAGAGGGTGTTGCCTGTTCTCCCACGGACATGCACTGTAGCTACAGTGCGTGTTCGGGGGTCCCGACTGAGGGTGTATGGGGGGCACCGTACACCGTCGTACAACCCACAGGCTGGTGTATGGCGCCCCCGTACACCCAACTGAGTGCCACGCGACGCTCAGTCGGGACCCCAAACATGCACTGTAGCTACAGTGCGCGTTCGGGGGTGCACATATAACTGCCCCCGTTTTCTTCCATCAAGTTTGCTGCTGAAATTACCATTTCACCATTCAAACAGATTTTTTTCCAAAAAAATGCTGGAATTTTTAATAATATTTGAAAATCAGGCCAGAGCTTTGTCCATCTGGTTCCTATTTGTTCAGCTTTTTGAGATCGACTTGCTTAGGATATAGGTGGGAAGAACCATCAAGGCTTGCTGATAGAGACAAACAGGCTGGTAGAAGTGAAGTTAAGGTGGGAATAACCTTATGTTTTTCACAATGTAGTCCCATTTATATGATTTTTACAGTTGATTCCTCCTTGAGTTCAAGTATGGAGTTAGTAGTTTGTTACACTTAACTGTATGAATGTGCTTAACCATATTAGTTAGATACGGTTAGTTTGATGTGGTTAACTGTGTCCAACTGATAAATTGAGCACTTCAATAAATTTCTTTTTCATTACTGCAGAATTACCAATTATTGTGGTTAGTTCAATTACATTTAAAAAAAAAAGTTTTAAATGTTTCACTAATGCAAAAACTGTACCAGTGAAAATATTATCACTGGCGCAGTTTTGTAAAAGAGTGTCACTGGCGCAAAAATTCCACCAGTAAAGTCACTTTTACTGGAGCAAAAGCTGTGCAAACTGGTTTCACTGGCGCAGTTTTTACGCCAGTGAAAAGAGTGCCACTGGCGCAGAAATTGCATTGGTAAAGCCGCTTTTACTGCACAAAAGTTGCATCAGTGAAAGTATTTTTTTTATTGATGAATGTAAATTGCGCCAGTAAAACCCCATTTTCTTGTATTGGATCTCATTCACATTTTATCATAATTTATAAATTTTCTTCTTGCCACTACTCGACTGATCTCTAAATATATTATGATACTGAAGCAAGTAATTGGAATTTAATTATCAATTACAATGGGAAATGCAGATTCTTTTCCTCATTCCAAAAAGAGAGTTTTAGAGAGGGAGATCTCTCATGATGATTTATGTCTTAATATTAATGATGATACCCCAAAGCAAGAAATGGGAGTAAGAGCGCAAAATGGTGAAATGTTAGCAACTGAATAACTGTTGAGGTTCATCACTACCAATCTTCATTTGCCCCTTTTTCTAACCAATAAAGTGATTTTAGTGCACAGTGATTGAGTCCAATGTAACCAATAAAGTGGATGTAATGGCTTCATAAGAACAAACAGAGTGCAAAAGGGAAACCCAATGTTGGTGGAGCGACAACCAGAACATCAGTTGTTAGTATTTGACTTAAAATTTTGTCATTTTTTAACCAATGTCTTTGGCAAAATATCTTATTTTTGCCTTGTTTTTTAAGAAAGCATTTTGGAGAGAAAAAACTTACTTTATGAAGTGTTTAGTCTCACATTGAACATCTTTGAAAAACTTGTTTTATGCTAAAATGTGGAGAGTTGGCTCAGAGAGCAAGGCCCTCAAGTGGCTTGGATCTTGGGCTTGTTCATTGAATATTGCACTTGGATTTGGATTCGGCCTAGTTAGTTCTGTCTAGTTATGATTTGACTTTGACTAAACTTTTTATCACTTTTTTGGAGAAATTTGTACCTCATAAAATCACTTAATGAGATTTTATTTTTCTAAATATTTTGATGGTTGACCAAGGTGGTCAAAGGTCTTTTGCAACCTTTTTGCGAGGAACACCTAGCCTTAACGGCCAGCCTCAATGTGACCATGATGTTGGGACATTAGTGGGCATAGGCAACCCATTGAGGATGGGCATTTGGGCCTTTATGGGTGCATGTTACCCAATCTCTCTCTCTCTCTCTCTCTCTCTCTCTCTCTCTCTCTCTCTCTCTCTCTCTATATATATATATATATATATATATATATATATATATATATATCTTATTTCATGCAAAGCTAGTTGTGTCATGGTAACCGAGAAGCTAGTATTGCATATGAGGTGCATGCTTAGTTGTATCCCAGAATCAAGGTTGCCTTCAACTCTTCTACACCCAAGTTCAACCCTAGTGGTGCAATAATCACTTTTAAGAAAACAACATTGTTGTGCACCTCCAAGCTTTGGTCCCACCAATTTTGGTGGAAAAGATTTGAATTTTCAAGAAATTAAAGGTGGCATTCTAGCTCTATGGCATCAACTATGAAGATAAAAAACCATGAGATTTCAAAACTGTCTCAATTTAATGAAACCAAGTCTAAGCACTAGCTGAACAAATTCATGATCTTTCTGACCATGTCAAAGGTATCGTACGTGATGACTGATCCCTACCTTCTAAAATGAGAAGAAGAAATTATTGTTGAGAACAGAAAGCATTGCAAGTGGAAAGAAGATGACTATGTATGCCGAAGACATTTTGAATGCCATGTCTGACCCGTTGTTTGATCTCTACTCCAAAGTATAATCTGTGCAAAAGATTTGGGAAGCTCTTCAAAATAAATAAACATAGAAGATGCAGAAAATTATAAGATCCTAGTTAGCAAATATATAGATTTCAAGTTCTTTAATGACAAATCACTTACAACACAATTTGATGAAATGCGATTGTCGGCTCACCAACATAAGGCAAAAGGCATGAACCATGATGAGTCCTTACATGTGATTGTGATAATTAAAATATTACACAATTCATAAAAGAACTATTATAACATATTAAAACATAAAATTAAAGATTTCACTTTGAAGCAACTTTTTTCTCATCTTCGAATTAAAGAAGAAGTTTATCACAAAGGTAGAAGCTCTTGAAGAGAACCTAGTTATATTAAACTCAATTTGTATAGTTCAAATGGACAAAGGGCGGTATGTGAATTCAAGGTCTACAATTTACACTTGTAATGATCGGAGTATGTTTAAAACATACGATGTCATGGGAGAAGACAATTGAGTCTACATGGGAGACTCTTATCCTGTAAAAATTGAAGGAAAAAGGACTGTGAAATTTAAATTTGCATTCAAAAAATGTCTTATCCTCATGAATGTGTATTATGGACCCATTGTGACTAAGAACCTTGTATCTGCTTTTTACTAACAACACACGGTTTTAAGCTTGTGTTTGAATCTAACAATTTAATGTTATCAAAGAATCATGTGTTTATTGGAAAAGACTTTGTCTCTGATGACTTGTTCAAACTTAATGTAATCAATAATATTGTATATATTTTCATTTACTTGCTTGACTCACTTGAAGTATGACATGCTAAGCTTACTCATGTGCATTTTGGATTTATTAAGAAAATAGGTAAATTATGATTAATTCATATTCACAAGCATGAATATTATAATAAATGTCATGTGTGCATTCAAGCAAAATTTTCTAAAAAACCTTTTCATGAAGTGAAAAGAAGATCTAAAATTCTTGAACTCATATATAGTGATGTTTGTGATTTGAAAAATACTCCAACTCGTGGGGGTAACATGTATTCCATAACTTTCATTAATGATTTTTTAAAGTTTTTTTATGTTTATCTTTTGAAAAGCAATGCTGACTCCTTAAAAAAATTTAAGACTTTTAAGGTTGAAGTTGAGAATTTTTATAATTATAAAATTGTTTCATTTAGGTTAGATAGAGATAGAGAATATTTATCTCATAATTTTATAAAAAATATAGCATAGACAAATAAAATATTGTACCTTACACTTTCAAGTATAATAGTGTTATGGAATATAAAAATGAAACTTTAATTTATATGATAAATGCAATGCTTATTAGTTTTAAACTAGATTTTAATTTATGAGAAGAAGTTTTACTTAGTTTATGTTATATTTTAAATTGTGTATCTTATTCAAAATTAGAAGTTACTCCTTATGAATTATGAAAAAATAAAAATTAAATTTAAATTATCTTAAAGTTTTGGGTTGTATTGCTTATGTCAGATTGAATGAACCTAAACAAACTTAGTTAGGACCTCAAACTAACATATGTTTTAATTGACTACTCCCAAAATAACAATGTATATAAATTTATGAACTTAGAGACTAAAGTAATTTATGAATCTATACTAAGCTGAATTTAGAGAAGATCTAACCTTTAAAGATTTGTAAAATCTTTCTTCTCTAAATGTTTTTCATGAACCTATATAAAAAAAAGTGTTTTGAAACAAAAAAGTCTAGAAATTAGAAAAAGTAAGAGAATTACAAAACCAAAAGATTTTCATCACTAAATGATTGATAGAGATCCATTAGCCTTTTCTGAAGTTATATCCTCACTTGATGTTACATCTTAGAAATAAGTTATTCAAGGTGAAATTGATTCCATTATTGAAAATAAAATATGGGTTTTAGCTAAATTATCACTTGGTTTTAAGTAAATTTTCAAAAAAAAAAATTAGAGTCAATTGACAAAGTTAAAGCGAAATTAGTAGCAAAAGACTTTAAACAAAAATCTATGATTGATTATTTTGACATGTATGCTCCAGTTTCTAGAATCACTTCAATTAAAGTTTTTATAACCTTAGCTTCAATTTTCAAACTTGAAATTCATAAAATAGATGTCAATTTTTTTTTTCTAAATGACAATTTAGAATCAAGAAGAGATAAACAATTATGCATAAATAATATCTCAATGATTTTTAAGAAAGAATTTCAAATGAAGTAACAAATCATCACCAACAACATGCATATAAAATATAACAATTCAAAAGAGACCTCAAGAAAAGAGAAAATAATTAAATTCATGCATACAATAATATGAACAAGATAATTAATATGAAACACATATATATCCAACAAGAAATTAAAGCATATTTAATGCACATAATAATAAAACAGAAAAATCTCACAATTCACAACCCGTTAGGATTCATTCACACAACCTAGAATGGGCTTAAGCACAAAGCACCAAACATCAATCTTTATATATATATATATATATATTAATAATAAAATACACATAAAATGCATAAAATTTTATCAATAAATATTTTTTTCATACAAGTAAAAAAAGTTTAGCAATTGTATGGAGAGATTTTAAAAATCTCACGCAACAAAAAGAATGATATTTGCATATCGCAACAATAGTTTGACCACTACAAGCAAGCACTTCACTAGACCTCCAAAACACAAAAATCAAGTATATAAGCTACTAGAACAAGAGTACAATCACAATATCACTAATAGACTAAAAAATACATAAAAAGTGTGAATAATCAACATCTCTTGCCTACATAAAATGACACTTAAATAAGTGTATCAGCCACTAGAACAAAATCATAATCACAATGCCACTAATGGGCTAAAAAATACACAAAAAGTATGAATAACCAACATCTCTTGTCTACATAAAATGACACTTAAACAAGTGTATCTACTATTAGAACAAAAGCATAATCACAATGCCTCATATGGGCAAAACAAACACACAAAAAGTGTGAATAACCAATGGATGTACATAACTCACCACATTTGAAAAACATCGCGTCTACATAAAATGATAATTAAATAATTGGCATAATAAGAAAAAATACATGAGGTAAAAGCGCTTGTAATGAAAACAAACTAATGTCATCAAGAAGGTAAGAAAAATATTTAAAAATCAAGGTAGAAATATTAAATTTCATAACCTTTTGAAACACCATAATTTCAAAAATAGACAGCCATCACTATAAACATAATTATAAGCATTCATAATACAAAAACTGATTTTAAAAAACAAAGTTTTAAATAAAATCCAATAACAATAAATGAAACTTAGAATGAATATAGTGCAATCGTATGCACAACAAGATGTCAATTGATGCAACCATATGCATAGTCAATATAAGCAAGTTATATAGATAGTACATAGAATAACCTGAAGGTTTTATAATTCCTACTCAAGAAAACAAAGTTTGTAAACTCCTTCAGCCTTTATAAGGATTAAAACAAGCTCCAAAATAATGGCATGAAAATTTTGACCAAGTGATTTTTAGTTATGGATTTAAAAATACATTTATAGTAAAGATGATCATAAAAACATTGTCATAATTTTCTTACATATAGATGACATGTTAATACTTAGCAACAATATAGAATGGATAAATAATACTAAAAAAAATTTGTCATTTAATTTTGATATGAAAGATGTGGGGCGTGCTTATATGATTCTTGAAATCAAACTTGTTAGATATGAGCATGAATATGGTTTAACTCAATCATATTATATTTAAAAAAATGCTTAAAAAAATTAATTGTTTTGATTGTAAGGTTATTGACACTTTGTTTGATCTCAGTGTTAAATTATTTAAATACACTAGAAGAGGTATTTATCAACTTGAGTATGCTAATGAAACTAAACTAGACATAACATTTTGCATGAGCAAACTAAGTAGATATACTAGCAATCTGGGACCTGAGCATTGAGATGCAATTTTAAGGGTCTTGAAATGCCTTAAAGGAACATTGGATTATGGATTATTCTATACGAGAGAACCCACTAACCTTGAGAGATATAGTGATGCAAATTGGAATTTAGATAGAGATGATTCTATATCCACAAGCAAATGGGTCTTTACCCTTGGATCTAGAGCAATATCCTTAAATCCAATAAAAATTCATCATAACCCAATCCACTATAGAGGTTGAGCTTATATCACTAACATCTACTAGTATGAAAGCTGAAAGGCTGAGGAATCTCTTGATTGAGATTTCATTGGGTAGCAAACCCTTGCCTCCTATAGCAATTCACTGATATAGCCAAGTTGTTATATATAAAGTAGGAAGCAATATATACAATGAAAATTTTAGACACATTAGTTTAAAGCTACTATAAATAATTTACTAAAGCAATGATTAATTTCAATAGAATATGTGAAATCTTGCCAAAATTTGGCAGATCCATTTATAAAAGGCCTTTCATGAAAATTCATTAATAATACATCTAAGGGTATGAAATTAAAACCTACTAAAGAAATTACTCATTATGAAAACCCATCCAAGTGACTCGGGTCGACTAAGTTTTTGGTTCAATGGAAAAAAAAAGTTACTGGAGTAATTTGGTGAGCACTAAAGAATATATGAACATAAAGAGTATCTTCAAGTCTCATTCTAATATAAGTGCTTGAAAATTTATGATATGAGGAAAGTGGTTTAAACATGTTTTCACTTTTGACAAACTCACCTACATGAGTGTAAAGGTGTAGGTTGTCTTCTATGAGATAGAGGTTGTTTCTAAAGCACTCATGAAGTGAGATATTGCATGGACCCTATATATATGCAACCTTTATATATTGATCAATAAATATGTGAATGGGCCTAAGAAGTCCAAGGTAGATACTAAGTTCAAAACTTAGCTACTTAGTTTTTGAGGCTATCAAAATCATATTCACACTAAGTGAATGTACACAAACAACTTCGTGTTATTTTCTATTATAATTTTGACCCACTAGGGGGATTGCTATTGTTTGGCTCAAAATTATGTTGTTTTTTAACTAATGTCATTGGTAAAATATCTTCTTTTTTGCTTAGTTTTTTAGAATGAATTTTAGAGGGAAAACCCCACATTATAAAAAGTGTTTAATCCCACATTGAACATCTTTAAAAAAACTCTGAGTTTAAAATGTAGAGAGTTAGCTTAGAAGGCAAGGCCCTCAAGGGGCTTAGATCTTGGGCTTGTCAAATACACGTTAAACTTTAAACTTTGGACATTGAATTTGAACTTGGATTATAATTTGGATTCGGCCAGGTCACGTTTGATCTAATCCTATCCGATTTGGTTTGGTCTAGTCATGGTCATAGTAATCGTTTGACTAAACTTTTATCACTCTTTTGGATAAACTTTACCTCATAAAATCACTTAATAAGATTTTATTTTTCTAAACATTTTGATGATTGATCAAGGTGGTCAAATGTCTTTTGTAATCCTTTTGGAGAGAGACACCTAGCCTTAATGGCTATCCTCAATGCATCCAAGATGTTGGAACATTAGTGGGCATGGGCAACCTATTGGTAGGCGCAAGAAACCCATTAAGGGTGGCAACTTGAGCCTTTATGAGTGCATGTTACCCATTTGGATCTTAATGGGTGCATGCTACCCATTTGGACCCTTAATGGCATTAATTTTATGGACCCATGCAAACTAGGTCTATATAAACCCCAACTGCCTTGAGTCAATCCTTTTGCAAGTTTCTTTGTCCTGCACTCTTTATTATTTTCTGCAAAGTTGTCCAGGATATATAGTTGTGTCGTGGTGACTCACTTACTCAATGAAATGAGAGGTTAGTATTGTTTGTGAGGTGCATTCTGTATTGTATCTTAGAAGTGAGATTGTCTTCAACCCTTCTGCACCCATGTTCAACCTCAGTGTCGCTTTTAAGAAAACATCATTGTTGCATGCCTCAAAGCTTCGATCACACTGATTTCTGCATTAAAGTTCTGAATTTCCATCATAAACTCCCCTCAATTCATTTCAACAACTTTTGAACTAGAATTTAATTTCAGAGGAACTAGGTTTTTCAATCCCTTTTTTTTTAAAAAAGATGGCTCTTGTTGTTTTAACTCATCAGAATTATCGTTGTTTTAACCTCTGCCCTTGGATTAAGGGTTGGATAGGTGGAAAAGAACTGTGGGAATATATAAGAATGAATGAAGCCTGAACAACACAAAAAAGAGAGAAATGAGAGTTTTGAGGTTAAATTTGTATGTCCCATTAACTCAATTTGGTATAATGGGAACCCAGGTTAAATGAACAGAAATTTGTTTTTTATCAACAGTGCAAAAGATTAAGTATTATTTTAACAATATCCAAAACATAGGTGTGTTTTCAATTAATGCTAAAACTTAAGGTGCATTTTTTTTAAATTTCCTTTTCTTTATTACCTATATAGAGCCTCTCTCTCTCTCCACAGAGGAGGAGGACGAGCATTCTCCCACTAAATTACACACTTTTTTTTCTCACCTTTAAAAATCATATCTAGTAGTGTTTTAGGGCAAATTTGACTATGCAGATATGATCCCTATGACCAAAGGGAGCTCCTCGTGGTTGGTAGGAGCTGTCAGTGCACGTCTCTCTGCAGTGTGGGAGTTGCATGATCAAAACTCAATGATATGTTGAATAATAACTGGTGGGGGTTTGTGATGTGGAGCATCCTGAAGATCCGAGCTTTGAAGATGAATTGGATCCAAATTCAATTCCCAAAATCCGATCCAAGATGCGATCCATGGCAGATCGAATCGAGCAGGATCATCTGGGTCCAATTGGATCTTCGCGTACCCAGATCTATTTTTAATATCAGGCTGCAATATCTGAGATTTTTTGTATTTGTCTCAGAGATTGTAATTTTATGTTTTGATTCTATTTTGTCATGTTATGGAATCACATTAACTTTGTTTTTATTTTTATTTATTTTTATTTTTTTTAGCAGCCGGACTCTACGAATCTGGATAGTTCTGGTGCTTTGTAGGATCCTTTTGTGGCACTAGACCCGTATGGGGAACGCGGGTAGTTTTTTTATTTTTTCGTATTTGTATTTTTTTAATACATTTTGTGCAGGATTTACTTCGCTGCATGTTTTGGATCTAGATCAAGATTCATTTCTAAAGGAGGTTCTAGTTGACGCCATTTGAGAATGGACCATGTTGGTCCTTATTCAAAATTCTGCCTTGACTGGTCCAAGTCAAATATAGTTGTTGGACCTTTTAATGCCCATGGCCAAAATTAGCACAAGTCAAACTCGATTTTGGAGGAAGGCTTGGGAAGGCCATATCATCTTTATGGTGGCTCTTCTCAAAGCTCCAGGCTTATTAATGAAGGAAGGTCGATCAAGGGAAGGGAGCTTTTTGTTTTGGGAAATTTTGAATTTTTTCTTGGTGGAGAAAAAGTGTTTTGAAGGGTGAAGGCAGACTCAGTATTTTGACCATATCTCCTTAGATACCGATCAAAATTGCATGATCTTTATCTTATTAGAAAGCTAAGATCTTGTCCTACAAGTTTTTTGTTTATCATTTTGTGTGATTCGGCTTGGTTAAGCCTCTAAAAATCTTATAAAGTTTTCTGCTAACGGCATTAAGCTTTTTGGTTGGTGGAAACGCTTGAGTTTGTGATCTTTAAGAAGATCGACCTTGACGTGGTTGTGTAAGCATTCTTGGTTCGTGTTGGCTGCTGATTTGAGCTACAGTTCGAGACACTTCTTCCTAATGTCGGTTGCTTCCCAGCGACATCCATTGGCATCTTCATCCAGATATTATTCACTGGTTCATGTGTTTTCATTTTTCTTTATTTTGAGCATATGTGATTTGTGTTTCTAATTGAAGATTGACTTAAAGTTGCAATAGGTTATGTGTTGTTTTTTTAGTGAATGAATAAAAGTATTTTATGTTACAGAGTGATTCTATTGTTCACAAATATCTAGTTTTATTGGTTAATACATAACTCGGATTTTTCTGTCAAAACTCGGATTCCTGAATCCTGAGTTGTTTGTAATGAATTTGAAGAATCACCTGTATCAACCTTGATACTGGTCAGATTCTTGCATTTTTTAGCTTCCCAGAAAGTTCAAAAAAATTCCTACAACTTTGTAGTTGAGGCTATTTTGTGAATAGGCCGTTTGAGTCCCTAAAAAGTGCTGTCAAAGTCTCAAACTGACAGGACTCCACTGTCACCAGTTTGGTTCAGAACACTCCTAGTGGTGTTCGGTATTTTTTTGTTATCTGGAGATTTCCTATATGAAAATTTATTTTGTTTGATTCTATGAAAAGCTAGAAGTTAGATATATAATTTTTATGTTTTGAGATTTAATTGAATCTTCATTTAAGTACCTCAAAAATATCAAACTTTGCTGCTATTGAATAGTGGAAAATTTAGTTATTCTATCAACAACTCATACCATTTTCAGAATTCAAAAAAATCGTAGAGCCTTATAGAAAACTTAAAAAAAAATGAATTTTAGTTCGTTGGAAAGGTTTGAATCTGACCTTTGATTTCTCAGTTGAGAGTTTTTGCAAACTCTACTGTTTGCTAGGCCAAAAACCCCTTCGAACAGACTGTCCACGGAGTCTGAAAGTCTCTCATAGAGTTGCCTATCTATCCCAGTCCTGAGTCTGTGGAACGAACACTGCTGGTCCGAATCCAATATTTTTGGATTCGTTGGAAAGCTGTGCGAGTCGCGCACAACTTTTATTTGTATCGCATTTGTCAAAACAGAGTGCACAAGTCCCGAAATTCCATTTTTCTAGAGTTTTATTTAGACTCATTATCGTATAAGCTTCCGTATGTGTCAAGATCTGTTTGGATCTTGGATCGGTGCATACCGAGTTCATATCATGTTATTGCATCATTTTGGTATCAGAGCGAGGGTTGCAAGATTTTTCAATCTGACATGATTCTCAATATTGTGGGATGCCAAAATTGTTTTTTTAGGATTCATGTGCCATGTCTAGGCGAACAGGCTATAGGAGTCATAGGGAGTATAACCCTGAAAATGAAATTTGTGACCTTAGATATGAAACTCAAACTCTGCAGCATAAAATCAAAGATCTAAGTCATAGGATGAAAGATTTTACCTGAGAGCAAGAGAGAGCATTCAAGTGAAGTCAGCACGGTTCTCAAGGAATGTGTAAGACATAATATTATGACTCTGATGAAGAATTTGAGTCAAAACAAGATAAGAAAACTCAGAATCTACAAAGTCAACTTCGCACTAAGCCAATGCAAATTGCAGAGATAAAATCAAAGCTTTGTGAATTGGAATTAGAGAAAGAGCTTCGTCACAGATCGGATCTAATTTGATCCTTGAGGGTGTATGGGTGGTCTAACTCCGTTCGTGGGTTTGACCCACATCAGTACTCGTATGCGGGTAGAAAGATGGATCGGTTTAGGAGATCCAGTTGGGAGTCAAGTACTCCAAATCTGAAGGTCTATTATGTGAATTTTTCATAGAGGGAATCGAGGCAGAGTCCTCGTACGCCTGTCTCATCCTTTAGGCCCTGACCCAACCCCATCTCATTTAAAATTGATAATTCTAGGGTTAGGTTTAAGGAAAATCTCATGTGTGAGTTGCAAGGACAAAGAAAGTTTTGATTCTTCCGACTTAGGATCTCAATAATTTGAAAACGTCATAATGGAAAATGAGAATTGGGATAGCAAAGAAGAGTCCCAGTGCAAAGAAATTAATCGCACTCTTGTTATTTTCACAAAGGATCCTCCCGAGGAGGATTTTCGTGAAATGGTTGGTGGACCGATATTCAATGAGAAAATCGAGAAGGAAACCTCACCTGAACTTGAGGATGTTCCTATGAGTGTGTTCATTTCCGATCTGGTCTTTGAAGAGATGAATGCAAAACCCACCCTCGTTAGAGAGACCAATGAGTTGTCCAATCTGTCCTCGCTTTTTGACATAGAAGATCATAAAAAGTTGTCTCACGTCATTTCTGACAACCTTTTATTCATGAAGAATCCTGAAGGTTGTCCAAGCTGGTTTGAGGACAACTTCATCTTTGATAATCCGCTCTATAGCGATGCTGATGAAGACATCAATGATGAAAAAGCATTTGCGTGTGAGGATGCCATCAATGACTTCACACTTATCATTAATAATCTCATTTTTGAAGTCAATGTCAAAATTGAAAGGCTCAATTCTAGTATTAGAGAGTCTGTGGAAATTCATGTCAATGAATCCTTAGAAATTGAAAATTCTTTCATTGAACCATTAAAAAGTTTTGAGCCTCATGTGAACCCTAGATGCGATATGGGTAAAGTTGAAAAGACAATCATGCATACCCCAAATTTATTTTAGAAACATCAGGATTTAGTCGATAATGTTGATTTTGTATCCTTCATAAATCCTCCTAGTAAGTTTGAATTATTGCTACATTGTCTTGCTTGTGACTTGCTTTATAATTGCCAAAATTTTAGTGAAATTTTTGAAATATTAAAAAGCATGATAAATAAGCAAATTTTATCTGTGGTTGACCTAAATTTTGTTATTATCTGCAGCATGTTGACGCAAGGTATGATTATTAAATATAATGTCTTAGAGGTTTTTGAGATTCAATTTCATTGTTCTGCTTTGAATTTATCTAAATTGCATTTTATAGAGCATATTGCATTATATTGCATCAAATATTATTGTCACCCCTCTAAAGAATTTCTTGCCTTGTTTAATTCTATTCTTATTGCCTTGAACAGTTTATGCGTTGATTACATTTTGAATGTGTGCAGGGATTATGGAGTAGCATTTGAGCAGAAACAGGCTCAGAAGATGAAGCATTTCGACCCAGTGGAATGATGTAGAGCATCCTGAAGATCTGAGCATTGAAGATGAATTGGATACAAATCCCATTCCCAAAATTCGATCCAGGATGCGATCCATGACAGATCCAATCGAGCTGGACCATCTGGGTCCAATTTGATCTCCACATACCCAAATCTATTTTTAATATCGGGCTGCAATATCTAAGATATTTTGTATCTGTCTCAGAGATTGTAATTCTATGTTTCGATTTTATTTTGTCATGTTATGAAATCACATTAACTTTGTTTTTTTTTTTTAGGAGCCGGATTATGTGGATTTGGATAGTTCTGGTGCCTTGTAGGATCCTTTTGTGGCACTAGAGGGTGTATGGGGAACGCGGATAGTTTTTTATTTTTTCGCATTTGCATTTTTCTTATGTGTTTTGTGCAGGATCCAGTTCGTTGCATGCTTTGGATCTGGATCAAGATTTGTTTCCAAAGAGGGTCCTAGTTGGTGCCATTTGGGAATGAACCATCTTGGTCCTCATTCAAAATCCAGTCTTGACTGATCCAAGTCAAATATAGTCGTTGGACCTTTTAATGCCCATGGCCAAAATTAACATAAGTCAAACTCGATTTTGGAAGAAGGCTTGGGAAGGCTATACCATCTTTATGGTGGCTCTTCCCAAACTTCAGGCCTATTAATGAATGGAGGTCGACCAAGGAAGGGGGCTTTTTGTTTTTGGAAATTTCAAAATTTTTCTTGGTGGAGAAAAAGTGTTTTGAAGGGTAAAGACAGGCTCAGTATTTTGACCATATCTCTCTAGATACTGGTCTAAATTGCATGATCTTTAGCTTGTTAGAAAGCTAAAATTTTGTCCTACAAGTTTGTTGTTTATCATTTTGTGTGATTTAGATTGGTTAAGCCTCTAAAATCCCTGACATGTTTCCTGTAGATGGCTCAAGCCCTTTGGTTGGTAGAAAAGCTCGAGTTTGTGATCTTTGAGAAGATCGACCTTGACGTGGTTGTGTAAACATTCTTGGTTTGTGTTGGATGCTGGTTTGAGCTACAATTTGAGAGACTTCTTCCCGGTTCCGGCTGCTTCCCAGCGGCATCCATTGACATTTTCATCGAGATATTATTCACTGGTTCATGTGTTTTTATTCTTTTTATTTTGAGCATATGTGATTTATGTTTCTCGTCGAAGATTGATTGAAAGTTGCAATAGGTTATGCGTTGTTTTTCTAGTGAATGAATAAAAGTCTTTTATGTTATGGAGTGATTCTATTGTTCACAAATATCCAGTTTTATTGGTTAATACATAACTCAGATTTTTCTGTCAAAACCCAGATTCCCGAATCCCGAGTTGTCTGAAATGACTCTGAAGAATTGCTTGTATCGACCTCAATACTGGTCAGATTCTTGGGTTCTTTAGCTTCTTGGAAATCTAAGACATTTTCCTACAACTTTGTAGTTGAAGCCATTTTGTGAATCGGCCGTTTGAGTCCCTGAAAAGTGTTGTCAAAGTCTCTGACTGGCAGAACTCCACTGTCACTAGTTGGGTTTAGAACACTCCTAGTGGTGTTTGGTATTTTTTCGTTATTTGGAGATTCTCTGCATGAAAATTCATTTTGTTTGATTTCGTGGAAAGCTAAAACCTAGATATACATTTTTTGTGTTTTGAGTTTTAATTGAATCTTCGTTTAAGTACCTTAAAAATATCAATCTTTGCTGTTATCAAATACTGGAAAATTTAGTTATTTTATCAACAACTCATACCATTTCCAAAATTCAAAAATTCGTAGAGCCTCATATAAAACTCATAAAATTCCAAATTTTTGTGTGTTGGAAAGATATGGATCTGACCTTAGATTTCTCAGTTGGGAGTTTTCACAAACTTTACTGTTTATTGGGTCAAAAACCTTTTTAAACAGACTGTCTGCGGAGTCCAAAAGTCTATCATAGAGTTGTCTGTCCGTCTCAGTCCTGAGTTTGTGGAACGAACACCGCTGGTCTGAATCCAATGTTTTTGGATTCATTGAAAAGTTGTGTGAGTCGCGCACAACTTTTATTTGGATTGCATCTGTTGAAATAGAGTACACAGGTACCAAAATTCTATTTTCTCAGAGTCATATTCGGTCTCATTGTCGTATAAGCTTCCACATGTGTCAAGATCTGTTTGGATCTTGGATCGTGGATCGATGCATACCGAGTCTACATCGTGTTATTGCATCAGTCTGCCTAACCACAACTTGCCTTTCAAAAAAAAAAAAAGATATGATCTCTATGATTGAAAACGTATGAACCAACTCTTGGATCAAATTTTTTTGAATACGTAGATAAGATTATATAAGGATATATAAAAACCAATGGTTTTGAAATTATAAAATCCTAGCAACATATCAAAATGTCTGATCCAAGAGCTGGCATGTAGGTTTTTTTACCATGAAAATCACATCCATATGTTTAGATTTATATAAAAAACTTTCAAATATGATTTTTGAATGTGAAAATGGGACCTCTCTCTCTAATATATATATATATATATATATATATATATATATATATATATAGAGAGAGAGAGAGAGAGAGAGAGAGTTTATATTTGGTGTTAATGAATAGACCAAATTATTGAGCTAAGACCCATAGGTGCAAGTTGTATCAACTCAATCTGACCAAATAGATGTGTTTAATTTTATTTGTTTGCTAATGATTGAACTAGATCATGTTTTTTCAATGTAAATTTAAAGTATGATTTTCTGTTTCCTTTAAAATTTGGTGCATTGTGGGCCATTAATTTTTCATCCCTTGGAAAAACCTACTTGCATGATTCAAAACTCATTTCCTACTAAACAAACATTGTAGAGCGCGTTCATTGGCTTCCATCTTTGAAAAAATCTAAAAAATATGAAAAAAGGTGATTTTTTTTAATAGTTTTGTACCTTCTTTGGTAATATATATATATATATATATTATTTGGTGCTATTGAAGGCACAGAACTATCTAGTATCACTCGCCTTCTTTTCGTATTTTTAAGATTTTATTTTAAATCTGACTTTATGGATGTGATCTACAAGGTTTGTTTGGGAAAAATGAGTTTTGAAACATGTGATTGTAACATGTAGGTTTTTTAAAAGCTTCAAAAATCAATGGCTCTTAATGCACTTCAATTTAGCGACTCAAAAAATCATATTTTTAGATCAAAATAACAAGTTCCAAGTTTTGATCCTTAGGAAATAAACCATGCTGAACACATCTAATTAAAATTCATTTTCCAGCCACAATGCCCCCAGGTTTTTTAAGAGTTTTAAGGCTTACCCCCATCTCCAGTGATTGAGCCAGGAGGTAAAGCCTGTCCAACTTCAACTGTCTCCCGCAGACCACTTTGCAGTTTGGTGGTTTCCCTGGGGGAACCTTTTCATCACTTTAATGTAGATTTTTCTTTGGAACACATGAGGCCTCACAACTGGTTGAGCCCAATCTGACTTTGTTCAACTTCTTACTTGGCATAAGCAGGATACCAAGTTAGCTATTCACAAGCTTCATCAATTCACTGGATGCTGTAGTCAATATATTATCGTTTCCAACTAAGATTTTGTCTATGGTGAAAACAAAATCTTACTACTTTGGAATGCTAACCAAGTGCAATTGCTCAGCTATTCCCTTGACTTCTCTTGGATTCAAGCACACTTTGTATCACTTGATAGCCAGCCTGATCTCTGATTAATCAATCCTAACTTCAAGCACACTTTATATCACTTCAATTGCTTTATTAATACCTATACTCTTTGAAAACCCTGACAACTTTTTTCGTTACACTTTGTACACGCATCAGTTCGTGCTTGTAGCCAGAGAAATACAATTCTCTATTGATTATGAGAGGACTCTTTTGCAGTAGTTTATTCAAATTCATGATGCAAGCTACATCTATTTTCAAAAGTTTTTATCTAGATTCCAAATGGAGCTCACATGTTCCATCATCTTGCCCCCAGGTACTTTAGTTAATCATCAAGAGAATGTTTCTCTGTTATTGCCCATATAAGAAGATGAGATTCACTCTGTTGTATCCAGGCTCACCATGACAAGGCTCTAGGTCCACACAGATTTCCAACATGTATTTATTAATGCCATTGGAACATAGTTGGACCAGATGTCACATAAAGCAATTCAAGACTTCTTTCTTAAAGGAAAGATGGTGTATATATATATAGAGAGAGAGAGTAATGAGTAGGTGCTAAATGAAACATGCTAAATGATACGTGTTAAATGGGTTTTTCAGGTTTTTTTATTTTACTTTTAAATTCTGACCATACATATGTGATCTATGTACTTGATTTTATAGGAATCAGCTCTTTACACAGGTGCATTTTTACAAGGTTCCAAAAATCAACGGTCCAACATCTTTATAAATTTTGAAGTCTTCAAATATCATTTTTTTCATCCAAAACACATGATCCAGGTGTGGATTCCTCGTAAATCGACCATGCCCAACACATTTGTGGGGTCGAAGCTGCGAAAAAAAAAAGCCCTAAAAGAGCAGAAAAACCCATTTAGCATGCATCATTTAGCATATTTGGTTTAGCACCAACCCATTACTATATATATATATATATATATATATATATGACAAAAAATATTTTGCTGAGAATTGAATCACTTAATGGTCCCGCTGCTCAGCAAGGTAAATTCCAGGTGGGGTCACTGGCACCCAAGCCCTCCACCAGTTAAAAGGCACCCGCACACACCCAGTGAGAGGAACCTTGGACGAAGGGGTTACCACCTTCTCTCCAGTCCCACTACCACTTGGGTGACCCGGGCATATATTAAATACTACCACCTTCTCTCTACCCGCTACCACTTGGGTGGCCGGGGAATATACCTACTCACCCAAGACATAGGCGCCTTATGCATTTCAAGATTTTTGTTCAATTTTCCAATTTAATTTCTTATATAAGATTATTACCAAAATTATGTTAATTTGAATGAGAAACAGTTTTTCTCTCATTATGCTATCTAACCACGAGGCTTTTCTTTGAGGACAGATTATACAAAAAGTGTTTTGCATGCCCATGAAATGTTGCAATCTATTCTTTCTTTCTTCTTGTACTCTTGATGTATGTCTCAAATTGGATTATGCAAAGCTTATGATAGAGTAAATTGAGACTTGTTGAGAAATGTAATATTGGTGATCTGTTTTAACCGACTGTGGATTGACAATGTCATGTTTTGTGTAACTTTACCAACCTTTTCCATGCTTCTTAATTGCTCACTCATACCCTTATTCAATAGTTCTTGTGGTTTAAAACATGATGATTGTCGAGAGGGTGTTCTGTGTTCTCTCCGGAACACAAATTTGCTTGTTCCGGTGTGTACGGAGGAATATCTTGGGACCCGCAATAATTCATATTCCAATGTTGCCCACGATGACTTTATAATAAAATAACATATAAAAAAGGTAAATATGCTTTTGAAGAAAATGTCCTCCTATAAGATAGATATGTGTTGGACAAAAATGTCCTCCCGCTTCTCGTAAATAGATTTGCATGTTTCGCCTTTGTTTTTAGCTTGTGTTACAACACATGGCCGCCTTCTCGTTCCGGCTTGATGAGTTGTGGAGCCCGATTCATAGTTTTTTCCCTTACAGAAGAGGGGGAGGGGGTCGGGGGTTCCCCCTGGTGCGAGTCCCGCTGCGCGGTTAGCGGGCGGTGGTCCAGGGGGGGTCTCTGGGGGGTAGTGCCCCCCAGAACAAATTTTTCTTGGACCCGACTTGTTTAGGTTTAGAGTTGTCGCCCTTGCCTTGTATAAGTTCTTTCTCTCTTGTAATTGTTGAAAAGAGCAATAAGATTTCTCTCTGGGCGGCCGTGGTTTTTTTTACTCTCTCTAGTTTGAGGAAATGTTTTTTCACGTAAATTTGTGTCTCTCTTCTTTGTGGTTTGATTGTTCTTGTTTCTTCATTTTCTTGCTTGAGCATTTTCTAACATTGCCTTGTGTAGAAATCAAATCAGAGAGTATCGGTTTATAATAAAACTCAGATCAGAGAGTAGCGATTTATAGTACAAATCAGATAAGAAAGTAGCGATTTACAGTAGAAATCAAATCAGAGAATGGTGATTTACAGTATAAATCAGATAAAAGAGTAGCGATTTACAATATAAATCAGATCAGAGAGTAGCGATTTACAATACAAATCTGATCAGAGAGTAGCAATTTACAGTACAAATCAGATCAGAGAGTAGCGATTTATAGTACAAATCAGATCAGAGAGTAGCAATTTACAGTAGAAATTTGATTTGTACTGTAAATTGCTACTCTCTGATTTGAATTCTACTATAAATCGTTATTCTCTTTCTACTGTAAATCGCTACTCTCTTATCTGATTTCTACTGTAAACCGTTACTCTCTTATGTGATTTCTACTATAAATCGTTACTCTCTTATGTGATTTCTACTGTAAATCGCTACTCTCTGATCTGATTTTTACTGTAGATCGCTACTCTTTGATCTGATTTTTACTGTAAATCGCTACTCTTTTATCTGATTTTTACTGTAAATCGCTACTCTCTGATCTGATTTTTAATATAAATCGCTACTCTCTGATCTAATTTATACTGTAAATCGCTACTCCTTAATTTGATTTCTACTATAAATTGTTACTCTCTTATCTGATTTCTAGTATAAATCGCTACTCATTGATCTGATTTCTATTGTAAATCGTTATTCTACTCAGTTTGACATTGTCACTATTATCTCTGTTGTAAATCGTTTTTCTCTGTCTACTGAGTTCGACACTTTCACCCTGGTATCATGATGAACAATAGACAGAATGCTGATTCCTCTGATAGTTTAACTATTTCTCACGAACAGACGACGACAAAGGGTGCTCCAATGATAATAGACGACGACGGCAAAGGGTGCTCCGACGACAGTAGACGACGACAAAGGATGCTCCGGCGACAACAGATGACAACAA
The DNA here is from genome assembly GCF_984573655.1 of Nuphar pumila. Classification (NCBI taxonomy): domain Eukaryota; kingdom Viridiplantae; phylum Streptophyta; class Magnoliopsida; order Nymphaeales; family Nymphaeaceae; genus Nuphar; species Nuphar pumila. The sequence goes on along the minus strand of NC_143265.1, from coordinate 14,389,137 downwards.
AAGGTGCTCCGACAATAACAGACGATGGCAAAGTGTGTATCGTCAAAGGGAGCTCCTGTTACAGCATATGGTGCATCATCAAAGGGTGATCAAGAACGTTTAGGGTGACATATTGCAAGGAACTCCTGTTAAAGTAGAGAAGTTTACTCCTTAGGGCAAAAACGATGATGATTTTAACCCTTTCTGGCGGGAGGACATTTTTGTCCTTTACTCAAAACATTGTTTTATGGCGCTAATGGCGAAAAAGGGTACTTAAGTCTTTGCAAACACACCGGACTCCGATGCTAAGTGATGCCGACACACATGAGGAAATGATCCCTACATGCTTACATATGTAGCGCTCATTCAGACTCGAGAATACGCACCTGCATGTTCCGAGGGGAACATATAACCTGCTTTGGTGATTGTCTCTCTCCTTTTCTGTTTCTCATTATTACAGAGTCTCTCGGAGAGGCTACTTTTTGCAACACGTGAAAACCATATGTCACCTCTCAGGATTCCCCATCGCATGGATCCTATCACTTTTGTGTTTTTCGGGGATGATGGCCTGGCCTCAATCTCTAAGACCTGCACACTCAATCCTTAAGAATCAAACAATATTTTATAAATTTAAAGAATTGGCAGGTGTGCAAGTTAACCATTTAAATCTTTAATTATCTCTTAACACACTTCAAGACTGCTTTCCACTTTCAACCTCTTCTAGAATGGCCTCTTAGCTGGCTTCACATAAAATATCTCCTTCCTCGAAACAAGTTATTGCCAAGATATTTTGACCAAAGTGGGCTAAAACTCCAAAGTTGGAAAGCCAAGGTTCTCTCATGTGCAGGAAAATTGTCTTATCAGGCATGTTCTCTCTAGCTTGCCTTTGCATTGACTTCTAGCATTTAAAAATCTTAAGGGACCATTCTTTACCTTGAGCTCACCTCCTACAATTTCCTCTAGAATGAGACAGAACCAAAAATATCTAAAATCCTGTTGATTGAAAACTACTTTCTTGGCCCAAACTAGAGGGTCATGGCGACAGCAGGAGTCTTGATAACATTAACAAAGTTCCTCCCACTTATCTTGCTTGTGCAACACTTAATAGTGAATTACTTTGGACTCTGTTTGTGAGATCAAAATATCTTGTTTCCAAGAGTTTATGGTCACACAGTTCCCACCTTCGCAGCTCATGAGCATGTAAAGATATAAATTAGGCCTGGCGTTTGGTTGCTTCCTTGGTTTCTTGGTCGTTGGGCAATGGAAAGCTAGTTAAGTTTTGGTCAGATATGTGGACACATACCATTTCATTAAAGTGAGTTGGATGCTGTCACTTATGGCCAAACTTATAATCACTTAAAGCTTTCAGTGATGAAGTTCTTAGTATTTACAAGAAGTTCATTACCTACGCACTTTAATTCCTGTGATAGTACAAATTAATTATGTTATCCTCTCCTTGACCCAAATGTTCTCCTGTGGAAAGGAACTTCCACCAGCATTTCTCTGTATTTTAGTTGGGATGAAGTTGGCACACATTTTACCCCTCAGGCTTGGCAATGTTTTATTTGGTGTAAAACTTATAACCAGAGAGCAGCTTGGATTTTTTTTTTTAACCTGTCAAAACAGGTTGCACATGCAGGATTGCCTCTAACACATTAACACATTGGAGTCCACTTACCCAATCGCTGCTATTTGTACAATCACAATAAAGAAACAGTTTAGCATCTTATGTTAAGGGTTCCATTAGTGTTGTTATTTAGAGGCTTATTACATCCAAGTTCCACATAAGCTACTCTCTTTCAGCTGTGTTATTTTGTTAAGTTCCTAGGCCCACGGGTAGGTCTGGTTTTGAGCTTAGTTTCTTGTTAGGTTGGGTAAGCTAAAACATGTTTAGCTTCAGTTTAGGTTTTGACAGAATTTAGTAAAAGATTCGGTTCTCTCAAATTACATCAGATAAATTGCTGAAAATTTAAGAGGGGTTTGTAGACAGGTTAGGTTAGCTTGGTAAAATCAGGATTTTAGGACTTGTCATTTGAGAGGTAAAATTCTTGAAAATTCTAGGATTTTCTAGGGACATGGTTTTATTTGGATTATGACAAATCCTGTGAAATTAATTTATTCTTCTTAGAATACCAATCAGAAAATTATGAAAAAATTAGAGTAGACTTGGAATAGGGTAGAGAAGGTTCAGAAATTTGGGGTTCAAAGACTTTGTCAAGGAAATTAAAATAAGAGAACACAGAAAACGGGTTTGGGTCTAGACTAGGATTTGGTAAACACAGGTTATGGTGTAGGATTTATTTCTCCTCACTAGGAATGAGAATCAATCCTATTTTTGGTGAATAGACTAAGGACAAGTAGGTTAGACTGTGGTTAAATTTTGAGGCTTGGACTAGGTAAGGTTTAGGAGAAACATTCCGGTGAAGTAGGTTTGATTCTGTAAATATCAGCAACAGAATGTTGAACCTGAGGCTTGGTTTAACGAGTTTAGGGAGTCTATTACTTGGTTTAGGGTTAAGGCTTAGGCTTAGCTGACTTACTAGGTTTTTTAAGTGTTGGCTAGAGGGACTTCTAAGGGCCTATGGCTGGGATGGTCTAGGAAAGTCGACTTGGCTGACGCAGGCTAGTTCCACCAATTTGCCTGATATTGTTGTATGGTTTAGACTGAGGCTTCCATCAAGTTGGGTTATGATTGACCTATAAGAGGTTTAGGTTCAAAGGAGGGAGCCTATTTGAGAATAGACAAGGGCTTAAGAGCCAAGAGAGACCTTAGAGAGGGAGATGCTTTTTGGAGAGAGAGAACTTCTAAGTTCATTCAATTAATTTTTCATCTCTCACTCAAGGTGGCTATAAGCCGTTTATATATGCTTTAGAGAAATCATTTAACACAAAACAAATTATAAAAAATATTAAAGATATTGCAAAACCCTGAGAGTCCCCTAGATATAACCTAGTAAGGCCTTAGGTAACACTCAAAACCTTTCATAAAGCTCCTTGCACATCCATCTAGGGCATTCAAGAGGGGAGGTCGACCTCCCTAGGTGGGTCCACTTAGCCAGTTGGCCCTTGGGGTCTCCTTTGGATCATGTCCCTTCAATGTTGATCCGCTTTGCTCCATGCCCTTGTCCATCCAAAACTGAGTTGGGTTGGATCTTTTCTTGTCCTGCTCTATCCAATGCCAATGAGGATTCTTTTTCAGTTGGAACTGTATCATATTTCAAATACTTCAATAGGAGTACTCTACCAACTTTTTGTCCTTGGCTTTCTTGTAATTGTTGTCAAGTATTTCAAATCTATAATAGCATTTTCCATGATCAAACTTCCACTACATAAATCAGAAATGAAATATGAGGTGCCTACACTACATGAGTTGCTCATACCTGAGCTCCCTGAGTTCATTTGTTGAGTGCAAATGAACTTTAGGCGAGCGAAGCCACGAGTAGCTCTGTTTGTTTACTAGCACTAGCCCCTACATGAAAATGAAGAACCCAACGAGTGACTTATATTTTTTATCACACTATAAAAACATGTATGGAGAATATGAATGGGTTGAATATGGATTGTCCTGATCTAATATCAAACTAAATGTGAGATGACTTAGAAGCTTACAGGGGTACTATAAATCACTCCTTGTCATGTCCCTTTATATGCTAATCGTAATCAAAATTTGCATGAAAGTGGTGTGTCCAATGTCTTTTTAGTTGTATTCTTGCAACAAAGTTTAGAAGTAACGAACCTAGAACCGAACATCATGCAAATTAATGTGCTCATCTACCCATTTTACATGGACATTTATGCCCATATCCAATCGATTCTCAATCCAAGAATTGGGAATGCCATTGGATAACGATTGATTGCATGTGTGCATGCAAGAGAGAGAGAGAGAGAGTCCATATATTTAAGTGGTTCTAAGAAGCATACGGCTAGGGATACCAACCAATTGGATTTGGGTTGGGTCAGATATCTGACTAAATCTCAATCTGTTTAATCCGATTTTGTAAACCAGGTAGCTTCTAATTAATAATTGGGTTTGAATGCAGTGTATAATGATCATCCATAATTTATGCATTTCACATATATATTTTTATGCATGATCTATCGAAAAAATGCATTAAAAACCCATTCTTGTCAACATTTTTGATAAAATGCTTTAAATCAAAATAAAGATAAAAATTACACATTTAAAACCTTCTCAACATTTTTACAGTGTTTTGATTAATTTAGAATTTTTTAATTTGTAGTTTCATTAGTTTAGGAGTTTTCAACTGACATTTTATTTTCTTTAGAAGTGTCCTTTTTATGAAACACATTTTTTTAGAGGAGTGTAGTTTTTAGAATTTGTAAAACTTAATTGAAGTTTTTAAAAAAATTGGCTTTAACCTAAATTTTTAATATAAAAACCAAATTTCAAGACAGAGGGAGCGTCTTTCCTCTAAGGATTCACGCCCCCTCTGCCTTCCTCCCTCTCTTCTCTTCTTCCCCCATTTCGTTCTTGACCGGCTTCTCTCTCTGTTCTTCCTTCTTCTTCTTCGTTTGATCTTACTTCTAACCTTTGCTATCGTCGGCTTCTTCTTGTCCCTATCGTCGGAGGTACGTGCAGTCTGAAGAGAGCGAGACCATTTTTTCTTCTCAACCCCTCCATCGGAGGTAAACGGCAAGGTTTGCTTCTTCTCCCCCATTTCTCTATAGTTTGCATTTTGATATATACTTTTGTTTATTTCTTAGCATACATAAATAATATTTCACCATTGCATTGAGTATAATCTGATTGCTGCATATTTGTTGCATATAATTTAGATGAGTTTTGTTTTTATCAACTACAAAAAAAATAAAAATAATATAGATTAATTTAGTTTTAGTTGATTTTCTTGATTTTTGTGCCTAATCTTCTTGTTTTAATTGAATCAATACATGTAGTTAGATTCTTTCCATTAATCACGTTATATTTCATTCAGTTTAGGATAGATTTAACTTAGGTTTAGTTTAAAATAGTTTTTAATATTCAGTTCTTGATTAGATTTAATTAAAATAGACTAGTTTAAAGTGGTTGATTAGGGTGTCGTGTCTTCTTTTTAATTCTTTTAAATATCATAGTATAGATTTTATTTCATTTGTTTATTCTTGTTAACAGTTTAGTGCATATATTACTTAAAAGACATGTTCTTGTTATTTCATCATATTAGTCAACATTTTGCTCATTTTTAATTAGTTTCTATTCAATTAATTTATTTTTTTGAAATCGATAGAATAAGATAGTTGTTTAATTAGATTTTTTTTATTCACTGAATAGAGTAGAATTGAATTCTGGTTTTTCATTAGTTAAATCTCAATTAGATTTAATTTCAAAAATTTAATTTTAGTCATTAGATTAGGAATAATTATTTATTTCCATTATCAATTTTTTTTTGTTTTAATTTAGTTGATTTAAGAATAGATAGTTATCATTCTTTTTAATTAATTTTAATTAGTTAGTTCTAAATTTTGTCAAGTCTGATTTGCAACTTAGTTAGATTCAATTACGTTGCTAAATTAGTTAGTTTTTTTTAGTTCACATTTTTTTAACTTAGAATTATTAATTTGTGTTAGTTTATTTTATGCTTAGTGAAATTAGTGTTGTTTGCATTTTCTTTGTTTTATAATTAGTTGTTATGTAGTTATTTGATTATTCCAAGTTATTAGATTGTTAAAATTTGGGTGATTTAGATTTACATTTTTTCTTGTTTTAATTTAGTTAGTTTGTTTTAGTTGTTTCAAGATTAGATAGCTTCTTTATTGTTTCAAGTAGTTAGGTTGTTACAAAAGTTATTATTTAGTTTGTTACTTAGTTAGTTATTTGTTATAATTTGTTAGATTAGTTTAAAATCTTGTTTTCTTGATTTTTCATAAAACTAACCTTAGATTTTGGCATAGTTTTCTTCGTTTGCTTTTATGTTTTAGCATTTTGTTTTATGGGGAAGTGGTTGTGCATGTGATAGGCCCTCAAAAGTGCCCATGAAGAGCCTTCTGAGGTCCCCAAAAGGTCTCCTGAAAAGGCCCTTTGAGCCCTTCAGAAGAGCCCTCAGAATAAAATATTAGTAGCTTTTATAAGTCTGTTGGTCAGAGGAAAGCTGTGAAAATCAAGGGACTAGAGCTCAAGCAACTGAAGACCCTTTTTCTTTTCTTTTCTTTTCTTTTCTTTTAGCTTAGGTTTATTTATTCTTTAATTTAGGGTTTATAATAAGGTCATTTATTATTTTTGAGCCCTCTGCAAAAGGGCAACTCATTGTAATTAGTTAGTTATTTTTATTTTAAAGGCAATAAAGCTTGCATTTTTGTGGAATACAAAGTTTATTCTCTTGTTCTCTGAGTTCGACCCGGATCTCACCCTAGCGTGAGCCAGTTTTTATTATTTAGTGTTTGGCTTTCACAAACCGTTTTTACCAAAGATATCTTTTTAAAAATCTATTTCAAAAACTTACACCATATAATTTTACAATCGATTCTGAATCTGGTGAATAATCTATTCTAATTACATATAAATTGTATCCAAACAATTTTTCAAATTTGGACTTTGTATTACCTTTTCATAAAATGACCATATTGTGCATGAAAATGACATGTTTTCCAAAATGCCTCATAATTTTTTAAATTCATCCCATGTCCAAATTCGCAAATGCCTTACTTTTTTAGGACCTTTTTACCCTTCGCACAAGTGAATCTCCTGAGGTTCACTCAATATATAGGTACATTGTCTCAATCTAGCAACCTCTTACTAAAAAGTATATTTGCATGATGATTTTGCGAACCTTACAAAGTTTGCGTAACCAAATTTATGAACCTTCTATAACTAAAATATGCATACCTTCGCAAATACCGTACGAAATCCATATATATAGATGACATTTGTGAGATATCGTGTGAATCTCCTTTAAGTAACTGATCATCAAGGAGGTCCTTAAATGTATGACAACATTTGCATACTAATGTTTGTGAATGTCCTCAACCTTCGTACTTTGATCGATCTTCGCAGATAAGGTACTACCTTGGCATATATATTATAATATTTGTGAGCTGCCATGCAAATCTCTTTTAAGTAAATGATTCTCAAGGAGGTCCATAAATGTGTGGCAACATTCACATATAATTTTTTTGAATGACCCCATCCTTCGCACTTTTATACAAAGATCACAAATATAGTACTACTTTCGTAAATAATGTATGACTTTCGTAAAGAGTGCTTGTGAATCTCCCTGGACAAAATTCTCTTCAATGAGATCCATAAATATGTGTTGACATGCACAAATTTTTAGCATGTGAATTTTTGTATATTCACATGCTTATTGAATCATATACAAAGTAGTTTTTGTTCTTTTTTTATTTTTTTATTATTTTTGGAAAAACCCTAACCATTTTCTCTCTAGAACCCCTAACCCATTTTCCTCTCCTCTTGTTGCAATTTTCGTAAAATCATTTTGTTATATTCCAACAAAGTCGTGGTATCCTTCTCATTGACTTCTTCGATTATTTCAAAAGGTAACTTCCATACAAACAATATATATGCATATTGTTTTATTTCATTCTAAACTTTTTTTTTGTAGATATGAGCATTTAATATCCTTGCATTATGTGTGTTTGGTTATTATTGTGGATATTTTATGTATGTTTTTTTGTATTTTATTTAATATTTGGCACTAAATTTATTGTTTAGGGTTTACTATATTTAGGGTCTTTTTATAGATATATATTTATTGATGTTGTAGATGATTTATGTTTGTCTGCTTGTCATTTATTTAATATTCAATGATTTTGTCTTGGTGTAATGGGGCTAGGGTTGACTGCACACAAGAATTCAATTAATGTGATGGGGTTGGGGTTGACTGTGCACATGTATTGAATAGGGGTTTGGGGGTTATTATGGGTACTTTATTTTTAGAGTGGTTGTTGTAGGTAGTTTTGTTAATTGAATATATGAATGACCTTCCTTATATGCTATTTTCATTAGATGAATGATACATTGTGTGGTTGGTGTAGACAAATAATTATAGCCTCTAAAATTGTTAAAATACACTATTATAACATTTATCACTCTACTTGAAGTTTTATACTAGTTTCCAAAAATAGTAGCTTTAAAGGATTTATAGCTTTGATGTCTCATAAAATTGGATATGCAAAAGAGTTATTGTGCCTCCAGTGTAGTTATTCTCCTAAAGTAGGTAGCCAAGATATATGGATAGATGTTTTGAATGATGGTGATCTAGAGTCGACATTATGTAGCAATAACATTTACTTAGTTGCTTGCAAAGTTAAATATGAAGCAGTTGAAAGTGATATACAAGAAGTTGTTGATGAATGAAATAATGAAAATCATGTAGAGAATGTACATCCATCTCAGACACCGTCTATTAGGCTCAGTCCTTTGGCAAACATCTAACTATTCGAACCAATTAGGGATATAGATATTCGATGTGCAGGCAATTATGAACTTTCATGAACATATAATGTTGCACATGACCAAAGGATTACTGCAGAGGATGTTGAACTACATGGGCAAACCAGTGATATTGATCTTCATCACAGTAATTTAGATGGCATATAGCCTTTTAGGGCATATGACATAATTAAGTACAAGTTGTTGGACTTTGTAATGTATGTTTGAGATATAGGTGTGATGATGGAGGTGTTATTTTTATGATTAATCTTGAAAATTGAAAACACAAAAATGTTACATGCATGAAAGCAAATGAAGCAATAGATACGATGAATTTTGATTTAATTTGTGCAACCAAACAGTCAATTAGTGGTAGCAATGATCATGTTGATAGTGGAGAATCAGATGATATTGATGATGATGACTACATCATATTGGTTAAACGAAACTATGACACTGGTGACATAGGACAAATAATGATGGATGAAAATGATGCACAAATGGCAATTGAGAAGTCTAACCCTTGGTATATTGTATAAGCTATGTGAGTATTTTTTGGGCAGTAAAATTGTTTTATGTGTTTACACTAATGACACATGGTTAAATAGGTTCTCGTTCAATGGATTTTGATACAATGAAGAGCAATTAAAAATTATTAAAGTGGAGGCATCTTAATTATATAACGAGTTGCATAATGAAAAACTTAATGATTGTGAATCTTTTCGGTGGCTAACAACAGGCTCAAACGATCGAGAAATTGCTTTTGGCCTAAGGTTTAATGATTTTTAGCACTGTCATGAGTTTTTGAAAGATCATGTCATCAAGAATAAGTATAAAGAAAAAATCATTAAGAGTTGCAGTAACAGATTCATTGTTGTATGCACGAGAAAGAACCCTTAATCTATGGTTGATTGCTCTGAAAGATCCATTGCACAAAGGTGTGCAGAGCAACATTCTTTTAAGTAAAGAAGATCGAAAGCGAGCATTTATATGGCAGATCATTGAGGAACCTACTAGTAAAAAAGCGTCTTCTAAGTAGATTTCAAGTGTTATTCACAAACGCCTACACGATAACCTAAAGATGACTCCAAGAAAAATCATAAATGACATCAGTCATGAGAAAGATATAAAGGTTACTTACAAACAAGCATGGTGTGGACAAGAACGGATTATGGAAGAACTATATGGTTCAATTGAAGAGTCTTTCAGGCTGTTTTCCACCTCTTTGGATCATTTAATTAAGGCTAACTCCTGAGCACTAGGGTATATTCACACTATTAAAAAAAGTCGATTTAAGTATATGTTCTTATCATTTTGTCCTTGCATTGATGGATTTTTTAAAGGATGTCCTATAATTCATATGGTAGAGAGCATATTCCTGAAACAAAAATACATGGGTATATTGTTGTTGTCGCATAGTATTAATCCTTGTGGTAAGATGTTTCTTATAACATTTGCAGTCGTAGATAAGGAGTCAAAGAATTTATGATTGTGGTTTTTAAAGCATCTAAAAGAATAACTTATACGCTTTGACAAGTTTAGAGAGAGAGGAGTATTAACAGTTATTTCATATAGGTATGTAAGGATAAAGTATGTTGTCCCACACACATAGCCTAGATGTCATGTTGGATATTACATGAAGTACTTGATGAAGAATTTTTTTAAGAAATTTGGTTCACCACTTAGTACATTTTTGTGCAGCGTAGCTCAAGCAACCATGAGACAACAATATAATTATTGTCTTTTGAAAGTCCAAGAATAAGATGAGGTTGCATATCATTATATTGTCATAGACCTGTATCTGAAACATTGGGCTAACAGTTATTTTTCAGCAAGAAGATATGGGTGTTTAACATCTAATATAATAGAGAGCTTCAATTCATAGATTTTTCTCATACGTGACAAGCTCCTAGTGCCTCTTATTGAGAGGCTTTGTCTCATGCTAATTAAATTTTTTGAGAAAATAAAAAATATCAAGCAGAAAATGTTAGACATTGTAGTGTATGAGGTAAAAGAAAAGGTAGAGACACTTAAGAGAAAGGCACAATACTAGGTGTGCAGGTAGTGCATTGCCACTGACGTCGATACGAAGCCCACAACCGATCTCGCAGTTGCAGTATTAATCTCGAGAAGCAGTTATACTCTTGTGAAGAGTAGCAGATTAGTAGGATTTCATGTGAACATTTAATCACATGTATTTTTTATGAGAGCAAGCTATCAAAGAATTACTCTGACAAGTTCTTCAGAGTTGAATCATATCAAGTTGCACATAATATATTTTCATTCTTTCTGATGTCGAATAATGTCCCACACAATGCTCCATCGACTCTTATTTATGTCTATCCACCAAAAGTGGCTTATAAACCATGGCGACCTAAAGTGAAAAGACAAAGAACATAACAAAGGATGTTGTGTCATACAAGTGCAGTGTACGTGGTGAAATTGGCCACAACAGGCAAAAGCACGAATAATAGTATGTTTTAGTACCTTGTGTTGTAAAATGTGTATTTATTAACAGTTGAATGAATTGTTTCTATGTATTTATTTAGAGTTTTTTAATGAACTGTTCTAATGTCTTATGTATTCTATATGTATTTTAGGTAGTTCATGATGTATACACGTAAAGAAAAATGTGTCTGCAGAAAGGGAACCAAACCCCCACACCCAAGCAATGATCTAATTACGATAAAATATATAATAAAACAAGTCATGTGTGTATACAACTAGTGGTGCTAACATGTACATATTTATATTCATTTTCAATTTGTTATGAAAACATGTTAGTGAGAACCAGGAAGATAGGCAACAACCAGAAGAGTCAAACGAGCATGATTTGTTCATGAAAATTATGTTGAGCACTGGCATAAGTGTTAGTTTTGCATGTTTATTTATTTATTTGTTATGTTTGTATATAGACTCATATGAATCTAATATAAATGTATCACATAGTATAAATTTATATAGCATCTATATAGATTCATAGAAAGACTTCAATAGTACCACAAACAGGACATTGTAGATGAAACAGAACTGTCAAAGACCATTTATCTTACCCATTATTTCTTGGCGAGTATATAAAGTGATAGTCCTCATGTTTTGCTACTGACTAATAGAAACTAACTACTTATCATTAATTGTTCACAACAAATGGTCGAAGCAACAACGATACGAGATGAGACTCGTTGTTTCTTGGAGATTTGCAAATGATCATATCCTTTCAAGGAATGTAACAAGGTATCCGTTGGACAACTTTGCATACTCACATTTACATTTACAACACAACAAAAATTTCATGTGCTTTTGTCTTCAACGCAATTTATGTTGCAAATTTTAATTCCTATGAACTGAGGCAACCAAAACTGCATTCTTTGATAAATGTATATGAATATGAGAGAGTTCAAGTTGTACAACTCTATTGGCTCCACTACTCATGCAAATAAGAACATCAAACATCTAGTATGATACAATTACTTATTCAATATAATTTTATTTTTCTCATGCAGCTAAGTAGGTCTAATATTGGGTTGCAGATTAATTTTTTTGTAGAGTGGTTTGGCTATGACGCTTATACTAATTGGATGACATATCCCATTGATGGTAGTTCTCAATAAGAAAATAAGTAATTACTTTGCATATGTTTGTTAACTCAATTCATACATGTACATGTTTTTAGCTTGGCATATAATTGTTATAGGTTTGATCATGACATATTTGTCATATTGTACATAAGTATGTGTTTATATGTTCTATTTTGTTGTGGTGTTTGGAAATAAGTTATAGTTAGTTGTTTACTAATAATATTTTTTTTATGATAATGCAATGGACTACAAAAAACATATAGTCAAATTTTATAAAATACATAAAGAAACAAAATGAATAAGAGTTGACTACCAAAAAAAAAGGCTTAGGAGGAAGCAAAGAACCAACAAAGACTACAATAGAAAACAAAAGGTTCAAAGGCCAAACAGAATAAAGAAGAGGGGGAGACATTAGATGATAAGGTGAAGGATAACCTTTCTTCAGAAGTTGAGTTGTGGACAATTCTAGGTTATCATTGTTGATTACTATTGTGAATTTCCTCAAGTTCATAAATAATAGAGTATATTTGCATAAACATCATACAAATATACTCAAGTTCGTAAATAATGGAGTACATGCAAACCTCTCTATCCTCGCATCACAGTGTGAAAATGTTATAAAGTTCATAAATAATGAAGTGCATTCGCATAAACACCATGTGAATGTCCTCAAGTTCACAAATAATGGAGTACATTCGCATATACATGATGTGAATGTCCTTAAGTTCGTAAATAATGGAGGACATTTGCATAAACTTTATGTGAAAGTACCAACATTTACACAAAACTTTGATATGCACATTCACGAGCAAAGGTTGTGAATCTGACAACCTTCACATATAAGATGCTTGCGGATCTCACTTAAGTATACAATAACTTAAGTTGAAAAATAACTTTCGTAAATAATGGAGTTCATTCATAAAAATATCATGTGAATATCCTCAAGTTCATAAATAATGGAGTATATTCGCATAAACATCATGCAAACCTTCTTATCCTCACATCACAATATACGAATGTCACAAAGTTCACAAATACTAAAGTACATTTACATATACATGATGCAAATGTTCTCAAATTAACAAATAATGAAGTACATTTTTATAAACATCATGCAAATGTCCTCAATTTCACAAATAATGGTATGCATTCATATAAACATCATATGGACCTCCATATCCTTGCATCACAATGTGTGAATATCCTTTAGTTTGTAAATAATAGAGTACATTCACATAATCATCATGCAAATGTCTTCAGTTTTTATAAATAATAGAGTATATTTCCATAAGCATCATGCAGACCTCCTTATCCTTGTATCACAATGTATAAATGTTCTCGATTTCATAAATAATTGAGTATATTTGCATCACTGTGTATGAATGACATCCAATTCACAAATAATGGAGTGTATTCACAAAAACATCATGTGAACCTCCTGATCCTTGCATCACAGTATGTGAATGTCCTCTAGTTCACAAATAATGGAGTACATTCATATCACTGTACGTGAACCTCCCTATCCTCTCATCATAATGTGTGAATGTCATTCAGTTCATACGCTATGATATGTGAATGTCGTCCAGAAGTCACTGTGTATATAATATTCATAAAATTGCATGTTGTATATTCAAGTCATGTACATTCATAAATTGACATAATCACAAATTTACCTATTATATATACATTAAATTCAAACATTCACAGAAATCATATACATTTATAAATGATATTTAAATTCAAACATTATAACTTCACACAAGTTGTATATCCATTCAAATTTACAAAAGTATTCAATTAAAAAAGTTGCGTGTATACAAATAAAAATGTATTCAAATTTAAAAGTATATACTGACTCAATTACAATCATTGTAATGATTTACAAAAGTAACAAAACTCAATTATAATTATTTAAAAAATATTATTTACTAAATTACAATGATTGACAAAATAATATTAACTGAAAATAAAAGTCACTTTTGTAGATCCGCTCCTCAATAACCAGATCTTTGTTAGCGATCAAGTCACCTTTCATATAATTGACTCCTTACTTGAAGCAAATCCTTTAACATGTGGTTTTCAACTCTTGCAAGAGCCAACTCTGCATTTGCTTCACTTGCAGTCCTCCTGTGCTTCAGACTTTTTGCCTCAACTTTATCCTCTTCCTCAATTCTCCTCTTTGTGGAGGGACTATATCCTCATCTTCGAAGGCAGGTACCACGGATGACAAGTTGATGTCCTTATCATCGTTATGCCAATCTTCAAGTTTAATTTTAAATATCATGAGATAATCTTTGGTTGGATCCTTCATGCAAAAAGAGACATTTTTACTAACTGTGTGAGGGCGATAGGGTGGTTGTTGAACATGCCTAAACTGCCAAACCACTCGGTTGGTCATTTGGTGCTCAACTTCATTCATGTTGTGCAACCAAATATCCCTTTTCGTGATGTCCACGCCTTGCACAACTACATCCTCCTCTTCCTTGTCAATGTCTTCGTATGGGTGCCACATGACCTACAGAACGAAATTGCATTCATAGTTAGTCATATATCAGATTATTGATAACAATATAGAAAATTGTTTTTCATGCATACTTATATTTGCCATGGTCATCCCGTGAAACTTTGAAGCATAAAATGCCCTTCCCATCTAAGGACCCAACTCTCTTCGATCATTCTCCTCCTCTTCATTGCATGATCGATTCCATATTGCAATACATAAAAATTCAGGTACACAATCATGTCTCAAGGACCTTCTAATGGATATTTGCTCTCATATCTAAACCTGCAAGGATCAATAGATAGATTAATACACAATATAGTACATCAATAATGTTAAATCATATTTGAGTATAAATCAAAAGTTAAGATACAATGAATGAACAAATACCTCCAACACCATTAACATGCCAACGATATTTTTCTTCCAGATTTCACATTACTCAAATTTGTATATAGTTGTACAAGTGAGGTTTCTCCCCATGTGTATTCATTGATGCAGTCCAGGTCTAGTAATAGTTGTGTTAGAAACCCGACTTTAAGAAAGGACAATTTCTACAAATTCAGCCTCGGGAAGGCTCTAGTGCAAGAAAAAACCAAAAAAGAGATAAATTTGTTCTCGATCTAGCTAGGCTCTATGTCAGATAGGGCCAGCAACATGGCAGAGGAAAAATATTGATCCCTCTAAGTGAGTTGTTGTTGAGAAAAACGTAAAAGCGGAGAAAGAGAAAAGGTGTTCCCTTAAGGACGAGCTCAAAAATAGAAAAATAAAAAATGAATCAATCTACTATTTTCATTCATAATTAATCAAGAATAATAACACGTATTTACAGAGTCTACCAAAGAATCTTAAAAGAAATAAAAGACCAAAAATAAGAATTAAAATAGAAAAGGGCATCCACTAATACCTGGCAGACTGGGTCTCTTGGCCGGATATGAATCCAGAATGGCTTTTCAAGGTCAGATTTGGGACGGTCTGTAACAATTTACCCCTCTCATACTCGCCTTGTCCTCAAGCCAAGAGCTTTCTAGAAATTGTTGTCACAAATGATCTTTGTCACCTCCAAGGTCAAACACTAGGCATATGGTTTTCCCATGTACATTGATGGGATTGAGTCTTAGGATAGGTAAAGTCTAGGTCTGATCTTGGCTTTGACATGAATTTGATGGGGTTAAGGTTAGGGTCCAGTTTGGATCCTGAATTGAGTTAGAGCTTGGATAAGTTGGGGAATTGTTTTAGATAGGATTTGATTGGACTTGTTAAGTAGATAGATGAGTATAGGAAGGATCCATTTGGTTTAAAAATGGTTTTTGGTAGTTTGGGTCATTACGGGTCTGGTTTGGACTTAAAAGAAGGGTCTGGGGCTGGGATTGAGTTGAAAATTTAGAAGTAAGGCCAAAGACATGGATTTGAATTTGGTTCATGAAGAAATTCGAACCCAACCCAACTAAGTTTGAGTAAGAAATAGGTGGATCCAGGTCCAAAACCAGTAGCAACTAGCTCTAGACATGAGGACTAGTGGGAACCAGGTAAAAGAACAGGTTTGGGCCACCCTATAACCGATAAAAAATGGGACGTAATCAGTCTTGGATGGTTGCAAACTGGGCCTTTGATTTTTATTTAAAAAGAATAGGTTATAATTGGAACTGGTTCTCTCTTCCCCCATCGCAAGGTGACCTAATTGGGAAGGGGAAGAGAGAGAGGAGGAGGTGGGTATCCCCTTAGGGTTAACCCCAAGCAGTAGGGGGGATGTCATCCGGCTAGGTCCGACCGATGGAAGGGCACCGTTCAGAATCCGACCGACACTAAGCCCTTGCCCAACTAATTGTGCCTCCCACGCAAGGAGAGGAATGACGATGGGAAGAAATCCCACTGCCTGGACCCTTAGGCCGTGGACTCCGGCAAGATGGAGAGGGGTCGATCGGACGGATCTGGTCGGTGATGCACATGCTAGATGTGCCTTCAGTGGCAGTCGGCGTGTCGCCATGAGTGTCAGGAAGGAAGAGGAACAGGGAAGGAGTCAGTAGTGGGAAAAGTCATAGAAGAAGAAAGGGGACTGAGCAGACTTTGTCGTGCAGGCAAAGAAAGAGTGAAAGGGAGAGACGGGAGAGAAAGTGGTGGTCGGACATTGGCAGCAAAGTCTGCCCCACCCCTCCAGAATAAAGAGAGAGAAAGAGAGAGTGGGCAACAACCAAGAGGGGGAGGGGAAAAAAGAGAGGTGACATGCAGCAAGCTGGGGGACACACTGTAGGTTGGCAATGGCAAGGCGGAACACATGTCTGGGCAAAGGCGATGAGAGACAGAAAGGGGTCTCTTCGAGGGCCAGCTCACACGAACATGAAGGCAAGTGAGGGTTGCGCCAAGCGGCCATAGCCAATGAGGGGTCGATGGGTATGCTTCAACCTGTAGTGACACCTCCATCATCTTGGCTTCTGTGCTATAAGGAGAAGGGCATTAATTGTGCTTTTATATTGCCAATGATTTCGGTCATCTGTACAAGCAAAAGCAGGTTGGGGAAAAAATATCGGGTGGGTTCCCATCGACAATATCTCTCTATCTCATCGAATTAGTCACGAAATGCAAGTTTCTCTGCATTGCTCATTCTATTTTATCGAACCCTTAATCTATTGTGCTCTCGAGATGATCCATGACGAACTCATTAATCTTCTTTATTGCTTGAGTGAATTTCAGACTTTGTGATGTTTTTATCAATGTGATAATAAAAACCTCAACAAATTCAAGCAGGGCATGGGCACTTTGTTGTGAAAAAAGATCTTTATCTGCTTCCAAGGATAGATCCATCATTCTTAATCAGAATGTCTCACTCTAATATCATTATTAGAAATCCGACCCTAGGGAGGAACGTTTTCTATAAATTTGACCTTAAAAAGGCTTTGGTGCAAGAAAAAGCCAAAAAAGAGAGATAAATTTATTCTTGATCTGGCTAGGCTTTGCGTCAGATAGGGCCAGCAATAAGGCAAAGGGAGAATATTAATGCCACTAGGTGGGTTGTGGCTGAGGAAAACATGAAAGAGGAGAGGGAGAAAATGTGTTCTCTCTAGAGCTAGGGTTCAAGAACAGGGAGAATAAAAACAAAATCAATGTACTAATTTTATTCATAATTAATCAAGAATAATAACAATTATTTATAGAGTCTATCAAAGAGTTCTAAAAAAATAAAAGACCAAATATAAGAATCCAAATAGGAAAGGACCCTAGCAGACTGGGTCTCTTAGGTGAAACTGGATCCATAACGACTTCTCAGGGTCGAATCTGGGACAGTCTGTAATAAGTTGCATGTATGATCTATGGATTGACTTCTCACCCGTGTCAATGAATACACATGTGCCAAAAAAGTAGAGGAAAAATACTCTTACCTCCTTGTCCACCTTGGTACTACCCTTCCCTTTAATACACAATAGCTTTTCTTCATTCTTCTCGTCATGTTGGGGTCATAGTGGTTTCTTAACCATGATAATTTCACCCTTTCACCTTAGAATGCATCCTCTTTCGCTCTCAAATAAACATTACACGTACTTGAAATTTTTTCACTGATATGCACTCACTGGCTCTCCATAGTACTTAAATCTGGCTATTCGTGTCACGTCTTTCAATGTGATGGTCATCTCAATATCTATAAACTGTAATGTGTTAGTTGCTGAATTCTAGAGCTGCACAATGGGCTCTAAGCGACTGTAACCGATGTTTCATAGTGAGACTTCCAAGAATTTTGAAAATGCATCTGATCCAACTAATCCTTCACTTTCTCCATTAGTGTTAGGAACCACTTGTGTACTTGAAACTAGTAAAACCATTGCATGAGGGATAGTGGATCTTCTAAATCTTTTGGTTATGGATCTTATATATATGACAATTTAATGAATGTATATATTCAAACTAGTTATCCTAAAAACATGCTTCAAACACACACACACATATATATGATAATTTAATCACTGATTGAATATAAAATTAACAATGATTACAAATATCTTACATACAAGTATATAAATAATAATAAATAAAGAAAGTACATGTCCACCAACACTGAACCTTCTTGTCGTTGTGACCTCTTTTTCGGAGCATACACTTGCTCCTCCAAGGGCTTATCTACTACCCTGTTATCTGATTTAGCCAAAAGACCCTCAATGTCCTCTACTTCCTAAGGGCACTCGATATCAATCTATACGTCAACATCTCCAACTTTTCTATTCTCCACAATCACCTCAACCTAAGGCTTTACATAATCCCCTTATTGAGATACCTCATCTTCCTTTTCATAGGTTCCTCCCCTTCTATTCTTCATATAATCCCTCTCTATCTTGCTACTGTCATTATAGGTGGTCATATCTCCAGCTTTCTCTAGTCAGGCATTGAGGTCAATAACAACTTCAGACTGAGCTAATGGCTCAAACCTTTTCACCATCAATTGCACACATGAGTTCCTCTCTCCCTTCCCCTCCTTAGATGCTTTCGTGATGAGAGACATGAATGTGGCAAACTCAACTTTTTTTTTCAGCTTTAACTTTAGATTTGGACTACATTAAAGATGTTAGTTATTGTTTGATTAAGCGCAAAATTTTGGATCTCATCTTATTGAGGTTGCATTTTTTGTGAAAAATGTTAGACACCCAGGCTTTTGGCCATAGAGCATGGTCCCTCTCTACTCACTTGTCAAGCCTACTTTATACTTCATAGTAGAAAGTATCACCCACTGTATAATTTTTCTTCTTTGGCTTTTTTTTATGTGTTTCAATAGTACCACATGGTGTGGTTGTGGGCCCCTTTGAGAAAGTCTCTTCAATTATCATTTTGTAATAAAAAAGTTCAAAAATTTCTATAATAACAAAATGAAGAATAAATATAAACAGGCAGAAATAAACATGGAATAGGCTACTAAAAAAACATTATAAAAAACAAACATAATAGGTTATTGAAGATAAAAAAAACTAAAAAATGATGCAAGTGTTTCCTACTCATGTTTAGAATATAAGATACACAACATATAAACAACCAAATTTGATGATAGTAGCATATCAACTGTTAAGAAAACAAAGCGATAAATGAACACTCACTGACAAATTATCTAAACAAAAAAAATGGAATAGGCTATTGAACATGCAAAAATAACTTGAAAACCAAGCAATTCTTTCACAAAATAACTGACTCATACTAATGTTTCAAAAAAATAACCGATTCATGTCATTGTTTTAAAAAATAATTGATTTAGCCGTTAAAGATATGCTTACTAAAAAAACTCATTGTTGATAATTCTCAAAAATTCGTTGATGAAGTGCCACCGATGAATCGTCGAAGATTTTTGTCAAAAATTCAAACGTTGAGAACTATTGGTTGGAGACCACAAAAAAACCTAGTTTATGAGCAAATAGCCCTAAAATGCAATGGTGGTATGGACATTCGCAAAAACTAGAAAAAATCATAGGTAAATCATTCCATAAATTTATGAATGCTCAAGAACTTTGCAAATGAGTCAAAACTTTTGCATATATAGAGAAAATTCGCAGTGACAAAATGCGAATGTCGGGGACATTCACAAAAATTATATGCAAATGTCACCACACATTTGCGAACCTTCTTAAATATCATTTATTTGAAGGAGATTCACATGGTAGCTCACAAATGTTATACTATATATGTGAAGGTAGTACTTTATTTGCGAAGATCAACAAGAGGTTGAATGTCATCTATATATGTGAATGTTGTATGATATTTGTGAAAGTATGTAGATTTCGGTTATAGGAGGTTTATAAATTTGGTTATGTGAACTTCGTGAGGTCTGCAAAATCATCTTGTGAATGTACCTTTTAATGAGGTTGTGAGATCGGGACAATATACCTATATATCGTGCAAACTTCAGGAGGTTCGTTCGTGCAAAGGATAAAAATATTCTAAAAAGGTTGAGCATTTGCGAATTTGGACATTGGGCAAATTTCAAAAATTGTAAGCCATTTCGGAAAACGTTTCATTTTCCGCACAATACAATCATTTTCTGTTACCTTTTCCCATCTGACTTGCAATCTAGATTTGATTAAGCAAGATCCAATTAGGTTAAATTCAGTAATGATTACATCTAAACTGAGTCCGACCCATTTACATTCCTTGGTCCTTTTGTTGCCCATCCTATCAATTAGTGATGTCAACATAACTGATATTCGACCCAATTCCGAATCAGATTAGTCAAATTTTGTTAAGAAAACTGGATTTGATTAGTAATCAAATTCAGATTCGGTTTAGGATTTAATGACGGAATCCAATGGATATTTGAGTCTGATTACGTGTATTTTTCGTATTCGGTATTAGTTTTGACCATGCAAATCCGAATTTGAACCTGAGTCTGATTAGCCAATATCTGATTATTGGTATTGGCTATACCCTACCCGAATCCAAACTGTTTACATCCTTACTGGAAAACCTAGGGTGCAATTTGGTCGGATCTGATGGGTCACAATTCGGGTTTACTCAGATCTTCATCAGAATCAGATAATTAAATAGGTTCATAACCATGTCTGACCCAACCCATTTCATCTATTTCACATGAAAACCAATATACTTAACTCTAAAAAAGGTCAAATCTTATCCAGATTAAAATGTTACCATGCATTCCAAGTGGGATCTGGACTCAAAACTAACAACTCAGTGAAAGTTGGAACCAGCGTCCGTATAGCTGGCCAGCTGAGCCACAACAAGCTCGGTAGAGCTAGTATAGATAAAAAATATATAGATAAAATATATACTATTAGGTGTAATAATAAAAAATTATATAACTCCTTCAAGTTCTTAATATCCACAGTGTCAAATACTTGTTTTTTTTTCAACGACTGTCATGTACATGTTTGACAGTCGCGATCAAATCATCAAGGTGACAAAGTTCATGACATATCGATCACGGTTCTGTCCGACTGTCATGTACATGTTTGCCAGGTGATGCCAAAACTTAAATCTGTAACTTGTTTGGACGTTAGACCTCCTCTAACTCTGAATTCAGAAAATGCAGCAAACTATGAATTTCTAATATCTGACTGGCAATGGAAAATGATATTCCTGGAATTCGTTGTCTAATACCACAAATAGTTTATAGCATGGCTATCATCACTGTCCAGTTAAGGGTTCCGAAAAATCCAAAAAAAAAACTTGATCCTGATTGGCAACAAAAGATCCCAACTTAATATCTTCTTTGTCTCGTACACAAACAGAGAAACAAACACAAAAACGTAAAAGCAAGAAAAGACCGTATTTGGGATGCGTCCTTCATGAAGCAAGGACAGGTTCTTACTCCCTCTCCTGTATAAGCCAGTAACAAGAACAACCAAGAAAACTCTTTCACCACACACACACAAAAAAAAAAACCCACAAAAACCCCTGCTGCTGAACCTGCTCCTCCTCACTGAATCAGCTCCTCCACCACCCAATCATTCATATGCAAAGAAGAGAAAGAAAAAAGAAGAGCCTCCCATCTTGCCCTCTATGGACAAAAAACCATGAATTGGTTGAAGACTTTGATTCCCCACAAAGCTAAAACTTCCCCTCTTTGCATTCTTCTTCTTCCTTACCAACTAAATCATCCAAACCAACATAGGCATCCATCATGTATCTGGCAGATAAAATCGATTTCTACAAGGAGGAAGGAAGGGAGATGATGATGGAGGTGGTCGCCAACGGCATACAGCAGCCCTCCCCACTGCAACAGCAGCAGCCTCAGCATCAGCAGCAGCAGCTCATCCTGGCCGAGAGCAGTGGCGAGAATCACCACGACATCAAGCAGCCGAAGAAGCGGGCGGAGACGTGGATACAGGAGGAGATTCGCACGCTCATCGCCCTCCGCCGTGAGACGGACGGCATGTTCAACACCTCCAAGTCCAACAAGCATCTCTGGGAGCAGATTTCGGCCAAGATGAGGGAGAAGGGATTTGATCGGTCGCCGACGATGTGCACAGACAAGTGGAGGAATCTCTTCAAGGAGTATAAGAAGGCGAGGCACCATGATAGGGGCAGCAGCGCCGGTGGTGGTGGGGGGGGAGGCGGATCGGCGAAGACGTCGTATTACAAAGAGCTGGAGGACTTGCTCAGGGAGAGGGTGAAGAACGCCCCGTCCAAGGTCGAATCCTACTTGCATTACTCTGATAAAGGTGATTTGCTCACCAAAAGCTCCATTATCTCTGTTATTATCGTTGGTGATTTCTGTCCATATAATTCTTTTGATTCGAGTAATTGATTGTCGGATTTATAATTGATCGACTGATCTCGATTATTCAAATGTGCTATTTTGATCTGGTGTTCCTAAATGCTTGAGTGAGAGTTTGCCGTTGAATTATGTGAATTTGATTATGTGTTTTAACTTATTATTAGGATTTGGGTGCACCATATATAGCTCACTACTGAAATTTTGATACCTAGCTCATAACACCTTAGCGTGCATCAGTTTAAGGGGTTATGGTCTCATCTATGTGCTTTCTATATCAATGAAGGTTTCAATCCCTGAAACTTTCATGCAGTATATGAATGGATAATGGATCTGCGATGGTCGCGACTCTAGTGCCTGATGGTGCGCAAGGGGTTTATGAATTACTACTGAGGGCTGTGTCTCATGATACTGATTGGACATACATACCCGCACTTGTTTTATTGGTTTCACTCCGCATATCAACTATTTACTAGGTACAGGTGGAGAACCCTGTTTCTACCTTATTGTGTCTTTTCAATGTCCGCAGCCTATGTAAATGATGAATGCCCCAATTTGCTCATCATATTGCAATGTTGTTGCCCGATCCTTGAACTCCTTTAAAGAAAGCACCTTGGCACGGAGAAACCAAACAAGAAAAAAGCATCTCACCCTGTTTCAGACACTCGGATGTCTTGTCGAGGCATATATCAGTCAACTGATTTTATCACGGCTTCAATTACATAATCGTCTCAGCTGTTGTTGTGTCAGAATTCATTATAAACTATACAAAGGACTAATCAATCCCAGAAGATAATGATCCAAAAACAGCTTGGATGTTGAATTCTTGAGCTCTATCCCTGTTCATTTTTTGTATGGTTGGTGTGCAGATTTGTAACTGTCGAAACCCAAATCTAATTAATGTGACTACGGAATATGTAA
This sequence comes from Nuphar pumila, assembly GCF_984573655.1. Classification (NCBI taxonomy): domain Eukaryota; kingdom Viridiplantae; phylum Streptophyta; class Magnoliopsida; order Nymphaeales; family Nymphaeaceae; genus Nuphar; species Nuphar pumila. Next base: position 14,365,552 of record NC_143265.1, on the reverse strand, counting down.
TTCTCTTATGTTTATAAGGTCATTTGTGCAGTAAGTTTTTTTAACAAGTGACTGAAAACCATCATTTTCTGTCAGTAGAGGACGGCAAACTTCATGTTATATACTACCTTAAGCCATTTGTTTCTGTAGCTCAGCATAGTTCATTCGCAAATTCTCTGTTGTTCAAGGGCTCTCATTTCGTCTAATCATCCTCTCTGTTGTCTAAAGTTTCTAGAGCCATGTGAGAACTTGAAATAATTTGTGGAACTACAATAATGCTGAACTTAGATGCACTATGACTAATGTTTTATGCTAAGTATACTATGATGTTTGCCCCATGGGTACTCCTAAATGTTCTTACCATATTGCTGAATCTGGTCTTGCAGCAGTGCTGTCTTTCACATCTAAGAACTATTGCAGCATGATTTTGTCCTTTTCCTCAGTTTCATGACAAATAATCATTTTTCTTTCAATTAAAGTTGTATTATTTCTGTCATGTATCCTTTTATTAGCTGCCAATGACATCCTTTTGGTTGTGCTGTCTTCATATCGTGCAACCTGGTATGCATTTGGAATCACACATATTTAATTTGATACTGTACTTATGAGTTTCTAGATGATTTATAAATTTATGTACTTGTTACTAATGTCACGATCGTGGAATGACTGATTTGATCATTGGCACCTTGGATTCATATCCAAATCAGCAAAAACAGGGCAGAAATTTCAAAAGAGCTTCTCTTTTGAGGAAAAAACTTGTATTAACAAGATGAAATTGGACTCAAAATAATAGCAATCTCAAAAAGGATTATCGGGTAACAACAATATTTCTTGAATAACTAGCATGAATATGGTCATTCTACTTTCTTAAAAGGAATATTTATCTGAATCTTTGGAAGCACCAAACCTCTACCCTATATTCCTCTGGTCATGGCCACTCAATTTTCAGAAAGAGCTTAACTTTTACTCTGGAACTGAAATGGAAATGAACTAATAAAGATAGAAAGCAGTTAGTAGCCGTTTTGATGTATGCCCCAATTCAAAACGCCATCAATAGGAGATCCTATTAAAAGTGCATATGCCTCTATCATTTTAACAAAAGTAGTTAAATATCATCTTAAGCGTTGAAGTGAAACAACATTTATATTGCTATTTCACAAACACTTGTTAAAATATGTTATACATATATATCTATATATATATAGATTATGACACATACACATATATATTACATATATATGTCTATGTGTCTATCTACATATATAAATATATACTTCTTTTGTAAATACTCACTAAGGGTAAAATAGTATTTTTACATTTTTCATGCATATTGTAATTTCCCTTTTTTTTTTCCTCCTTTTTCCTTTTTTTTCTTTTCTTATTCTTTTTCTTTTTCACCTTGGAAAGCCCCCCCTAGAAGGACGTTGGAGCATCCAACGGTCATATTTATGACCGTTGTAAGGGCTCCAACGTCCCTCTAGGAGCCCTTCCAAGGCCTCCTCTTTTGTCTATAAATAAAGGGGTTTTCCCCCATTGTAATGCATGCTTCTTTGAAGCCTTCTTGAGTGGAATATATATATTTTTTCTTCTTTTGGGTGTGTTGCCACTTTTGTGGTTTTTTTGTACTCTTTCCCATTAGTGGCTATTTGTGTATGTGCGTGCTCTCTTGTTTGCTCTTGGAGACATCGCTCCTCTTATTCGGCACTTCATTACAACACGTAGTATGTGTATCCCATGTCAACATGTCACAACACCCGAATGCACCAGGGCACCTCATGGACACAGCCAAACCAGTGTCCAACACAATCAATATTGTGTCATTAACTTTATCTGTTTCTTTTTTAATGATCTTGATTACTTGTTTTGTATCCACTTGTATTTTTTTCCTTCTAAAATTTGTCATCAATTACCTTACATTTCAAATTCAACATAGTTTTATTATTTGCACTATAGTGATTTAGAATTGCTGTTCAAGAGTTGGCACTTGAAATGATGTTCATGTTTCGTTGCTTTAGGTTAAGAATCATATATACACAACACACACACACATACATACATACATCTGTTTATGTCTATGGCTATGTCCCCATGTCTTAATTTTTGAAAACTGTCATCTCGTGCCAAGCATATCTGCCATCGTGTCTCATTCCTGCATACATATCCACGTGACACAGTCACATGTCACTTTGAGATGATAAATGCTTGCCTCTACATCAAGTGTTTCAGGTCATTGTAAAAGTTACTCTTAATTTTCTTGGCAGTTTATATGGACACTGGCTGACATTTTGTAACTTTATTAAGGCAAATAAAGCAACATCCTTACATTTGCAAACCCTTGAAATGGCATAATATTGCCTCATTCTTATTGTGAGTCACTTTGGTACTGTTGAGTTCACAAATATTTTCCAACAAATTCAATAAAGATTTGTCCATCTCAGAAGGTCTGTTCTATGCCACTTGGATTCTCCATTTTTACTCTCATATTATATCCCCTTACATACTTGTCATATTGGGGAACATCATAAAAATAGCCGTATCCCAACACCTACAGCTGGATCCGTGTGACATGCAACCTGTTTTATTTGCTTCAGTTCCCATAACTGTCATTTTCTCTTCTGTTGGTTTGTCATCTTTTTCTTGTTGACATGGTTCTCTTTGTCTAAGAAAAGAAAAAAAAATGTTGACATGGTTCTCCCATGGAGTTTCTCATTCATGCCTGCATCAGATCCACTGTATGGTTGTATTGGGAACTTCTCAACACTTATTTTTTCAACCATTTTTTTCCTTTCTCTAGGACTTGGTTTCAGAGTTTTCATAATGCACTAGAAGAGGCTTTATAAGGGAAGCTTTTTTTAATTCAAAAAGGAGTAAAAGGGCTTGTGATTGTTTCATTATACATTGACAATATTATCATCACAGGAAGCTCTTTCGAGTTAATTGCTGAAATTAAATTGTTTTTAAATATGAAAGTTTTATTCAAAGACTTGTACAACTCGTGTTATTTTCCTGGTATAGAGGTTGATAGGACAAACAAATGAATTGAAGATGTGTCAGCAGGAATATGCAAAGGATATGTTGCAAAGATTTGACATGATCAATTGCAAATCATTTGAGACCCGCGTGCAATGAATAAATGACTATCAAAAGACTTTTAAAAAAAAAGAAGTTCTAGCTATTTGTTGGTACATGTTAAGGGAATAAAAGGTATTTTAAGTGGAAAATCTATTTTAAGTAGGTCTCTCACTCCCTTATCCACATCCATGTGCTTGGTAACTTTGGAATGTGTCGAGAAAAATTCTTGGATGAATTATAACCTAGTATATCTTGTACTTTTATTCTGTCAAACATTTCTAATATCGCAATGTTCATTGACCGTATATTCTATTTGATGGCTGCTTGTCAAAGTTGTTTGGTGTTTCCATATTACTCCCTTTTTGGGTTTTTTCTTTTGTTTGGAGAAAAACATTGAAGTTTGATAAATGACCTCATGTGACATGAAAGCATAGTCACCTATATCGTTCAAGGTAATTTCTTGGAGATATTTTCAAAAAATGATTTTTCTCAGGAAAATCTCAAAAGCTTTAAAAATTGAAAAATATTGTGAATAATAAAACAGACAACAATAGTAGGCTTTTGTAGTGTTTTTCGTACAACAATATAAAGAAACAACTAGAAAAGCTTTTAAAATATAACAGAAACAAACAAATATATACTTAAAATATATAAAAAATATGGTTTTAGATATCTTGGGAATATATCGGGAAAATATCGCAATATTTTCGATTCTAACATTATTTTGAAAATATCAGGGATATCGACTGGTCTTGAAATACCGATAATATCATGATATTTTCAAAATATCGGCGATATCGATGACACTGTATGAAAGGGATCTTCTAAGCTTGATTAAAGTAAAACGTGGCATTTACTAGAGGGAGCATTTCTAGTGCAGACAATTTCTCTTGCCCTTATAAGAGAGATCAATTATCAGATTATTGAATTTCCAATGATGAAATAGTGAAGGAAAAATTACTTCCATCAGCTGATTCTAGAGAAGCTAAACAATTGTGCCTCTTTGTTAATTGTTATATATCTGTCACATGGGTACAGGTGTTGGTGTTTACTTTGAAACAAGTCTGGCCTATACATCCTTTTCCAAAGGAAGATGCATATGTGTATTGGGTTGTGTATGTTTTAAACAGACACCTACACTTACTGTGCATGATATATATATACTGTTTACAAAATTCTTTATTAATACAAATGTGTCTAGCAATTTGGCACTTCAAACATGAACAACTCTTTTTCCTTGAAAAAGAGATAATTTGAATAGGTCACACTTTCTTCAAGGCTTTCAGGTTCCACAAAGGGTATAGTCTACATCAAGGTTGCCAAACTAAGAAGCGGAAGCGGGAAACGATACCGGAAGCGGAAGCGAGAAGCGAGAAACGATACCGGAAGCAGAAGCGAGAAGCGGGAAACGATACCAGAAGCGGAAGTGAGAAATAAAAAAAGAAATATAAGAATTGAATGGGAATAGAAATGAAACACAAATAAAAACTAAAATAAAAGTGACTATTCTTAAATTTTATGATTTTTTAGTGTAAGAATTAAATTTTTAACAAAATCTAAAAATGATGGCTACCAATTTAGAGAAAGCACATGGAGGTGAGTGAGAAGTGTGAGAGGAAACACAGAAAAAATATGAAAAGTAGAGTGAAAAAACATATAAGAAGAATAGATGAAGCGTGTGAAAACTGGAAAGCATAGGAGAAGCGTGGGAGAATCGAGATTCCCATCAAGTTTCGGAAGCGAGAGTATCGCGCTTCCGGATCAAGTTTTCGAGAAATGGGCTTCCCACCTATCTAAGAAGCTTTCGGTAACTCTGGTCTACATCCATTCATCATCATCATGCCTTATCCCAACTACATGGGGTCGGTTTTACGTATCCTGTCTCTCTATTTTTGTCTATCTAGAGTTAAAACCTCAAACACTTCACAATCTTTCATGTCACCTCTAACTGCCTCCTTCCAAGTATTTAGTGGTCGACATCCATTGTTTAATCCTTATCACTAGGCACAATGGTGGCTAACACCATTGTTATGTAGCGATATTCAACAAAACATAGTAGATTTTAGAAATAGGAGCTCAAATAAAATAAGAAAAATTCAAAATAATTAGGAAAATAGCCAAAATGGAAAACAGATCTTATCGGCTTTGGACCTAGGGCCCCATTTTCTATCACCCGCAAAACTTTCTCCAATTTGGCAGTTGAAAATGACACCAATCCCAAAGGGATTTTAGCACAAATCTGGTAGAATTTTATTCACGTCAATGGACAGAAGTTTGGCTTAGTTGATCCAAATCCAAATGATGGATACTAGTAGGATTAGGTATGGACTCTCCTTGCACAACATAAAACACTCAAGATTGGACTTTCATGAATCTCTTCTAGCCTCTATAGGCATTGTAACACCCCAAGATTTTTAACCTAAAAAACACATGAAAGTTTTGTTTTTTTATCATTGACGGAAACCTTTTTAACTTTTGGGTCAAAACCTTAGGCGGGGTTACGGATCAATCAAACACAATAGTACTAGATTTTACATTTCTCATTCATAAACATTCACTTTCCATAAACAGAGTATTGCAAAACACATAATGAAACAATAACGAGTTCTCAAAATAAAAATATCGAGTATTCAAAATCCAGTTTTCAGGAAAGAAAAATGATTGGCTCTTTGAACATAATAAAAAACGTTGATATTTGTGATTCATATATATATATATATATATATATATATATAATTGCATAGATCTAAATCAAGATACACAAGCTGGACCATAGCAAAAAAGCATAACTTGAATCAGGGCGATAACGCATAATCTGAATCACTGATTTTGGTTAAAAAAAAAGTTCTAGCATGAAAATAACGTTGTTCTCGCATCCTAAAACCATACAGTTAGGCTGAGTTACCGTAAACCTACCTTGAACAAAAATCAGTTTTGGACTCGAAGATTTTCTTCTTCTCAAGGCAAACAGCACCTTCCACGGTCGATGGGGCTCTCACACCGAGGGGAAGACGTGAGGGATGGGAGGAGGCTGAAGTGCAAAGAGGGAGAGAGAGGGTCAGCTATGTAGGGAAAGGAAATGTTTGGAATAAGGAGTGGGGAGGGTGGGGCTTGAGAGAGGATTTTAGTGAGAGGGATTTAAGAGGGGTTATGAGAGAGGTGAGGGGATGATCATTGACAAAAACATGGGAGAGTGGGTGTGGGCTTTAAAGAGAGAGAGAACGTGAGTGGGGCTCTTATAACTCCTTTTCTAAAAAAAACAATTTTAAAAGTCTTTTAGTATATAACTTTTAGAAACTTTATTTCCCAACCCCCCTTTTTTTTAAACTATTTTACTTATACTTTAAATATAACTTAAAACCTTAAATTCATTTTAACAACTTATCTCATTTATTTTATATATACCCATAGTTATGTGTATATATATATATGTATATATATATATATTCCACATATATCATTATGTAAATATATATGTATAATTATGAAAGAGAGGTGGGAACGTCCTACCCTCTTGGGTCCTATGTACCAGATCATAGATCCAAATGGATCTAGTTAATATCCGGATCCAATTAGCTATAGTTGGAACCCCAAATGCATTGAATAAAATCTGTACTGGATCCATCTCTAAAATATCCGGGTCCAGACAAAAACCACTAAATTTTAAGATCCAAATAAAATTTTATTTTTAACTCTATCCTAAACACTAACCCAAATACGAATAAAAATCTATTCTACAGGAAATTTAACGGGTTAATTTACGATAAGTTGCCAAAAAAAACACAGATGTTACAGACATCCTCTATTTATAAAGTCGAATGTGGACTGGACATCCACATTTGGGAATAGTGAACCTATGATTGGCTACATTTTGATGAAGATATAGTATTTGAATGTACTTGTATAATTTGATGGTAAAAATGAGGAATTACTGGCCTACCTTGAGTTTTTAAAGATAAGGATGATGTCACAAATGACATAAAGACTTTGAAAGGTTCACAGGTTTTCTAGAATGGACTGCAAAGTGACTTTGCAATCTAGGTTCCTCTTGTTCTTCAACTTGACAGTTTGACTTGCAAAGCTCATAGTTTTTTACTCTAATATCAGATTTGAGTGATTTTTTATGTGTTGGAAAGCTAACATCTTTGAACTTTATTTCATCTGCTAAGTCTAAGAACCAAAAACCACAATTTTGGGGTCAAAATCTTGTTCAAAGTGAAAACATAACTCTTGAGGCTATATTTTAACTCAAAGCACCTTGATTGCTTTGTAGGTTGACTTAGCAAAATGAAATTAGAGTTACTGGAGGCTCTTTGGATAGGTAGGAAACTCTCTTCCCTAGAAGTTCACTTTTGAAGCGCGATGCTCTTGCCTTTTGAAATTTGTTAGTAATCTTGCTTCCCTTATGCTTTTCACACACTTCGTCCATGCTTCCCATATGCTTCTCTCTTGTTTCTTTTCACATTTTTACATATGCTTTCTCTCACATTTCCCATGTGCTTACTCTAAATTGGTATCCATCATTTTTAGATTGAGAAAATTTTAATTGTTAACTAAAAGATCATGATATTTAAGAATAACCCTTTTTACTCTCGTTTTTTTAACGAAATAGTATGATATGTTTGAAAAAAGGTAAATAATAGTCTTAAGTAGAAAGAGTCAAAACTACTAGAGAATAAAATTGATTTATGGTAGTGCACTCTTTTTCACTTCTTTTCCTTCTCTTCTCCAGATTGTTGGAGTTTGGGGTATTTGTGGAATGGAAGTAGGGTTTCAAGAATTCTTCTGATAAGATAGGTGTTTTTTTTTAATTATGGATTTGTATTGATTTCATTAAATTGGTGCAATTCTCATTGGTGTTTCTTATTTTCTTGTGTGCATAGGTCTTGACGATGCTAGTATTCCTTTTGGATCTGTGGAAGGTACCTAGTTATTTTCCAAATTATTTCATTCTTTATCTTTGAGCATGTTTAGGCATACATTCTTACTTGCAATATTCCACCTTAATCTTTTCTATCTTTATAGCAGCCAGGATATTTACAAGTGTCGTCATATGTTGTATGTGCCTGTTCAAGTGCTACTTATTCCTTTTGGATTTCTTGCAAGTTTGTGACTGTGAACAGGAAAATAATGGAGATATTCACAGGAATCAGCCTTGGGATGCATGCCCTGCAGTCTTTTCAATAAAAAAAAGAAAATAAGAGAGAAGGGAGAAAGTTAGAAAGATGGGAGGACATCCTTTTATATATAGATTATAAGCTGATGTACAATACTGCCCTTTACATAATGTTACAATACCCAAGATACCATATTACACACAAATACCCTTTTAGTACATTATATCGACTCTTCTAACCCGCTCCACAAACTGTACACGTGTTGCAAACAACCAGCAAAATTTGCCTTTAAGATGCCAATATCTTGCAGTAGGCAACTGCTTGGTAAATAGATCTGCCACTTGATCTCCCTTGATAAAAAGAGGTTGAATCTCTTTGGTCTCAACCTTTTCTCTCACTAAATGTTGATCTAGTTCAACATGTTTTATTTTACCGTGTTGAACTGGATTTGAAGTAATGGCAATAGCACTTCTGTTGTCACAAAACAATAATGATCTGTTGATGAATTGACCCAATGATGTAAGTAAATGTTGAATCCATAGGATCTTTGCTGTTACTATCTCCATAGCTTTGTATTGGGACTCAATACTAGACCGTGCCATAGTTCGTTGCCTGTGGCTAGACCATGATATTAGATGAGGACCCAAAAATACACCATATCCCATCACTGATCGTCTGGTAGATGGATCACGTGCCTAATCTGCATCTGAATTTGACATTACAGTAAGAGACAAGTCTGTCTTTGTTTCTCTCACTTCTCTCTTATTGACCAGCCCATTCATAATGGTTCCTTTAATGCATCTTAGGATTCCCTTTGCTGCCTCCATATGATGTCTTTTGGGACCATGCATAAACTGTGAAACTTGATTCACAGTGAACACCAAATCAGGCGGAGTAAGGGTCAAGCACTGTAATGCTCCTACAAAACTGCAAAACACTTGGGGTTCATTTAGTGTTTCATCCTTAGGAAGATCATCCACCAATTTAGTATTCACTACAATAGGGGTAGCTACTGGCTTGCAATCAATCATCCCAAAACGATTAAGCAAGTCAAGGGCATATCTATGTTGTATCAAAACCATATATGCTGATGTGTGATCAACCTCCACTCCAAGAAAGTATCTTAGATTTCCCAGATCTTTCATATGAAATCTAGAATTAAGCATGCTCAATGATTCCAGTGATAATAATATCATCAACATAAACCAGAACTATAGTAATATGGCTACCATCATGATGGACAAACAAGGAATACTCACATTAGCTGTGAATAAAGCCAAGAGAACAAAGAGCCTTATTAAACTTTTCAAACTATGCTGATATGCTTGTTTAAGACCATAAATAGCTTTCTGTAATCTAAGCACTGTGGCTTGTGGTTCTACATCTGAATACCTAGGTAGATGTTCCATGTACACTTCTTGTAGGTCTCCATGAAAAAACATGTTTTTCACATCCATCTGACTCAATTCCTAATTATAAATTACTGCAAGGGGAAAAACAACTCTCATTGTTGTTATTCTAACCACCGGATTAAATGTTTCATCAAAATCTAACCCATCTTCCTGAGTGTACCCCTTAGCCACCAGTCGAGCTTTGAATCTCTCTATTTTTCCATTATCCTTATATTTGATTTTGTACACCCAACATTAACTTATTACATTTATTGTTATGAGGTCTAGGAACTACTTCCATGTACACTTCTTGTAGGTCTCCATGAAAAAACATGTTTTTCACATCCATCTGACTCAATTCCTAATTATAAATTACTGCAAGGGGAAAAACAACTCTCATTGTTGTTATTCTAACCACCGGATTAAATGTTTCATCAAAATCTAACCCATGTTCCTGAGTGTACCCCTTAGCCACCGGTCGAGCTTTGAATCTCTCTATTTTCCCATTATCCTTATATTTGATTTTGTACACCCAACATTAACTTATTACATTTATTGTTATGAGGTCTAGGAACTACTTCCCAGGTATTACACTCATAAGGGCTGCAATCTCTTTGTTTAAGGCCTCAATTCAACGTTTATTCTGACATGCTTCATGGAAAATTCTAGGTTCCTTTTCATGCAATACATTTGCTGTAAAAAACTTGAAGTTCTGCTGAAAAAGTATCATAACTCACCCAGCGAGATGGAGGATGCCTTGCTTGAACTGATCTCTTGAGTTGGCCAACTGACGGCTGATATGGTGTGCTGGTCTTACCATGCCTGTCACCTACACTTCCTAATTCAGATCCAGAGCTATCTGGCAATTCTGTAGAAGAAGAGCACGCTGGTTGCAGAACTTAATTTGATGTCATGGATTGGGGACATGGGATTGGCTGCTGCTGTCCATGTTGGATTTCAATAGCTAGCTGAGTGCTGGCCTGTTTTCTTCTAGAATAAACATGAGGGAAGAACTGAAAATCTGTCACACTTTTATTCTTCTGCTCATCTACTTTTGATCTCGATTCAGGCTGAATTACTGCTGGAACTGCACCTCCATTTTCACTTGACATAGGAAAATCATTTTCCTGCATGGGTAAAGAACTTGGCCAAAAGGAAGTTATGGACTCATGCCCTGCATTATCACTTGGAATATAATCACATTCATTAAATATAACATGGCTCGAGATCAAAAGTTTCTGTGTTGTAGAGTTAAAATACATTTATCCCAAATATTTATCATCATATCCAACAAATTGGCATTCTTGTGCTTTTTGTTATTGCGAAGGGAATCATGAACATACACAAAACATTTACTCCCAAAGGCATGCATAATAGTCCGGATGCCTACATAAAGCAAAAGATAAGGCAATTTTCTCCCAAAATTAGAGAGAGGCATGTGATTAATGCAATAAACTGTGATATGAAACGCTTCGGTCCATAAATCTTGCATGAGCATAGTCAAGGTTGTCTCAACAATGTGCCGATGTTTTCTCTCGGACACCTAATTGTGTTGAGGTGTCTTCGGGGAAGACGTTTCATGGAATATAGTGTTATCAAGCAAATAGTTAGAAAGGGCTATCAACATATATTCACCGCCGCTATTACTACGGAAACGAAGAATTCTACTAGAAAACTGTCTCTACATAAGACTTGAACCTTTGGAATGTTTGGAAAACTTGATCTTTGCCTTTTAAGAAGAAAATTTAGGTAAACTTATTGAAGTCATCAATAACTATAACAAAATATCGAGATTTTCTCATTGACATGATAAGTGTGGGATCCCATACATCATAATGGATTAATTCAAAAGGGAATGAAACTTTTTTATTAGTAGGATGAAAAGAGAATTCATGACTCTTACACAGGTGACAACTGGAACAAAAAAGGATACTTTTGAGACCTTATTTTTTAAAGGAATAAGATCATCATTACATAAGGATTTAATAAATCCAGAATTGTAGTGGCCAAGTCTACGATGTCATAACTCGGTTTCTTTATTGACACCACGAGCAAGAGAGAAACATAATTCAAAAAACCTCAGAGCTTTGTTGATGACATAATCCTCTTCTCTCTCCTTCAGTGAGGATGTTTTTCATGCGAAGGTCCTTCACAAAAACAAAGAGAGGAGTAAAGGTAACGTGAGTACTGTTCTGATCAACTAATTGAGATACTGATATAAGATTACGACGGAATTTGGGAACAAGAAAAGTATTTAAAAGATGAAGAAAATCATGATTTGTAGGAATCATGATGGTGCCAATATGGGTGAGATGATGTTTCCTAGAGTCTAGATCGGATTCAATCACATGGCACAAAATTTGTGCATTAAGCACATGATGTCCCTCCATCAGGCCTTGGGCCCCACAATTGACAGGCCATGTCCCCAAGATGGAGGGTGATCAAGTGCTTAATGCACAAATATTTGTGCAATCATATTGCACTTGATCTTTTCACTGTTTCCTATCACTAGTAACTATTCTACTAGTTTTGTGATAAGGCATGATGCTTGAAAGCTTACTAGAATCACTTGTAATGTGATATGCTGCACCCGAGTCAACCAACCAACCATGCGTTGCACACTAGACGAAGCTGTCCATGTGAGAATAATAGGACCATCATTCCACTTGTTTCCTCCATAAATAGTGTGTGGGTCCGCATTACTATAGTTAGCAAACCCGGCAACCTGAATCGGGAATCGCCCTAGTCGGATCGAATCGCCCACCAACTGGGCCGATTATCCAGACCAGTCATTGTTTAACCAAGATCGGCTAGGAATCGGTTGACTCAATGAGTCAACTGATTCAATCCAACCAGTTCATTTCGATACGAACAGGTTCAACACTTTGAAAGGCAGATTTTTTTTTCGAGAAGGGTCGTTCTCTCTCGCCTCTTCTCGTTCTTGAAGTCTCGACCCCCTAGGGCGATGGTCGGCGACCACTGCTGACCACCAAGCCACCGACAACCACCTTCTGCCGCATCGCCGCAGCCAGGTGCTCTCTCTCTCTCTCTCTCGTACCGACGAAGAAGAAAAAGAAAGCCACTCGAGGTAACGCCTCACCCCTCTCTCTCTCTCCCCTTCTTCCAACCCCTCTTCTTCTTCTTCTCCTCTCCCCCTTTCTCAACCTCTTTTTTTTCTTCTCTCTCTCTGCCTCTTCTTCTTCTCTCTCACCCTTGTCTATGGTTCTTCCTCTTCTTCTTCTCTTCCCGTCTCTCTTCTTCTTATTTTCTTTCTGTGTCTCTCATCTTATTCTTCATTTTCTTCTTTTTCTTTCGGTTTTCCTCCTGTCTACCCTCTTCTTTTCTTCTTTTCTTCTTTTCCTCCTATCGTTGCTCTTCTTCTTCTATCTCCCTTCTTAGAAAGGTAGTGATTACTAGTTTACTTGTTCATTGTTTACTTATTTTATTTTTACCTGTGTAGCTTAATTATTAATATTCATTTCACAATTTTCATTATAGTTCTTATGTATGTGGCTATGTGCAGCAGTTATAAAGCTTATTTATTTTTTATGCAGAAATTTTGTAATTTTTGTTCTTTGATGCTTTGATTTAGTGAATTTGCTGCTTGGAGTTTGATTATTTGCCTTCACATTGTAGAAAACATAGTGTTATATTCAATATTTAAAGTATTATTTAAAAAAAACACAAAAGAATTTAGGTCCTAACCTGTCTGAGTTACCGAGACAACCCGCTGACCCGCGAGTCAAGGGTCGGGTGATCCGAGCCCGAGTCACAGGTTTGCCAACTATGAGCATTACTAACTCCTCCATGCTAAAATCCAGCTTGACTAAAGGCCATACTCAAGTCTTCCATATCCTGTGTCCTTCCAGTAACTGAAGCAGCATAACCTGGATGTGTAGGCTGCTGAAATTATGGGTGACAAAGCGGTGGATAAGGAATCGTGGGAGGCTTGAAAGTAGGCACATAGCATCAAAAGAAATCTGAACTGGTGTGTCCCCTTTTTCCACACATTTGGCATGTAGGGCATGGTCAATTATTGGGTGGAATAGGAAGAAGACCAGTACCTACTCGACCAGCATTATTGCCACGTCCTCGGCCTCGACGACCTCCTTCTGATCTATTGTTGTAGTTAGGCCCACGATATGCACCACTAGCCACCAAAACTCAGAGTTACCGGAAGCACCCCTACTATAGGGGAAGCGCGCTTCCCCGATACACGCTTCGGAAGCACAAAACGCGACACTTCTGAAACGCGTGGGGAAGCGCACGCTTATGACAGGAAGTGCGTCCCCCTTTAATGGGCTACGTGTACCTCTTTAATGGGGGACGCGTACCCCTTTAATGGGGTACGCGTACCCCTTTAATGGGGTACGCGTACCCCATTAAAGGGGTATGAGTACCCCATTAAAAGGGGACACGTACCCCATTAGAGGGGTACGCGTACCTCATTAGAGGGGTACACATTTTACCATTTTAGCCTTTTTTTTAAAAGAAAGATTTTTTTCATTAAGGGTAAAATGGGAAATTTCAAAAAATCGTGAAATAAAAACTCGAAAGAGAGGCTTAGGGTTTTTTTTTCACGCCTCTTTCGAGCCTCTCCTCCTCCCTCTCTCGCTCAGCCGATTTAGCAACCTTTTCCGGCGACATTCTCCGACGACCTTCTTCGGCGACCTCTGACGTTCGACAATCAGTTGAGTGGTTGATTTTCTATCGATTTTTTGGTGATTTTTGGATATTGAGGTTTCTTATGTCCAAATTTGGTTTTTTGTTTAATGTAATCCAATCGGTGAGTGTTTGGGTCTCGGATGGATTGTATTTTGGTCGTTTTGATGTATACCATCAGACAGACGTGATTTGGGTTGATATTATTCATGTTTGGCTGAGTTCTCGTGATGCTTATGAAGTGGTACTAGAGGCGGTAACCTGGATTTGGCTTAATGCGCTTATCGGCATTGTGAGGTAAGTTCATCTCATTGTATTGATGGCTTGGATATCATGTATGATATTTGTGGTAGTATGGATGTGATATACTCAGTTTGGATGTGAACTTATTGTTAGTTCTTGCTTACTTTTGGTGCCTATAGTTGAGTATTCATATTCATATGAAGCTAGTTGTATGATATTTTATTGGTGTTATCGTGCCGAGTTTTAGATATATTCTGCATATTTTTTCTTGGTGTTCTATTTGTGTGCAGGGACATTAACAACAAATACAATATCTCGAATCTCCAATGCTCATCCAATTTTACAATGATGAACACTAAATTCATGTATACGATCTGGCAATCAACATAAAATAAAAAAAAACAATAAAAATTGAGAATCATATCCCAAAATCGCTTCCCTTTAGCTTCTCATTTGAATCCTATGTGGCTTCCTTTTTCTCTTCTTAGGTCGCTTCCGGTTCGCTTCCTATATCGCTTCCGAGACGCTTCCTAGGTCGCTTCCGAGACGCTTCCTGGTTCGCTCCTAAGTTATCCCGCGCTTCTCGCTTCCTAAATTTTTAGAAGTGCCTCGCTTCCCGCTTCCCGCTTCCGCTTCCCGTATCGCTTCCCGCTCCCGCTTCCTTGACTGGCAACTCTGTCAAAACCTCATGTTGTAACTGTTGATCCTCCTTCTTAAAGTATAAATTAAGCACATTCAAATTCCAGCAACATAGATCGAAGTTCATCAAATTTGGGTCACTTGGCGTACGCCCCATATACATTGTAATGAACATGTCGCATTTCGAGCCTAACCCTCTAAGGGTTTGGGTGCAAATGTCCTCATCTGATATTGGGCTACCAATGACTCCCAGCTGATCTAAGACATTTTATTTTGTTTAAGAACTCTAGCACACTCATATTGCGTTTATGTAAGGCTTCAAATTCAGATTTCACATTTCAGATGATACAACTTGGGCGTGGAAATCTGCTCAAACTAGCTGTAAAGGATGCTCCATAGATCTCTGGCAGTTACTCCAGTCAGAATATGGAGCACTTCTTGGGAAGGCATAGCTGTGATGTAGGCAACCACAACTTGATTATTTTTGCTCCATATCACGGACTCAGGATTCTTGACCATAATAGACTGGTTGGCTACTGTCCCATCTTTACTTTCTCCATCATTGGTCTCATTCTTGACCTCATGCACAAACTCCAAGGGCACAATCTCATATCCGTTATGGTACCCCCATCAAATCATGGTTGCTAATAAAAGGGACAATATGTTTTTTCCGAGTGAGTAAATTGGTCTCATTGAGATTATCAGTAACAAGTTGGCTCAAGAAAGAGGAATTTATGGGGCTTGAAGAAGACATTATGAAAGAGAACTGAAACAAAGGATAAGTACAGGAACAAAGAGGAATATATAAGAGGAATAAAGAAACAAGAAAAATGATAAGAAGAAATTAAGAAATCTAGACACAAATAAACAAATGCTCAGAATACAAAAAGAATAAAAAGACAAAACTGGAGAGGATGGTTGTTGATGTCAGTAGATGACATCAACACTATGAGAGCCGAGTAGAAGATGACGAAAAGGACCATTCAAATTCATCTGTGGGGTCAAAAATGTGAAGGATGCCAAAAGTCCCTGTTCGTATATTTGTACCAATCATGAGTTTGTATATGCGGAGTTTCGGTCGTCAGCTCCCCTCTCATCAGGTCACCAGCTTCCTTAAACATTTTGGCACTAGGCAGGTGTCAGACTCCACACATGGTCTTACTACTTTGCAGAAACCTGTGTTTTTGGTAAACAAACGCTCGGGCATGGTCATTGCAACCCCCTTTATGAGGAAGCACCCCCTCTCTTGAAGTTACGGGGCTATCTTGTTGAGTTCTTTAGAGTGAGTTGTCTTGTGCCCCTAGGTATTCTCTACCTACCCACTTGTGTTGGTTTTAGGTTGTCCCACGGACTCACCAAATTAGTTGTCACACCTGCATCGACACGACGCGATGCGGGTGCGGCACCTGGTGCAGAAAAGTTCACATTTTGCCGCACCATGTGTGGTCAACTTGCACCCAACATTATATTTTTTCAAAATGAACTCGATCAACTTTGATGGAGTTCATTCTGGTCCAATTTAAAAAAAATATAGGGGTGTGGGGGGGTGAGGGTAGGGCACGACTCCTCCCCTCTCCCCCGGCCTCCTCCCCCTCCCCCTCCCCAACTCCTCCTCTTTCGACGATGTCAATCCATTCCTGCTAGGTTCGGCTCTGCATATGGTGAACCCAAGCTTGGGTTCAGCAGAACTGAACCTAGGCTTGCTGGATTCAAGTTCGGGTTTAGCAGAACTAAGCCCATGCTTGGGTTCAACAGATTGTTAATTTGATTTATTGCATGAATTTATGCATGATGAATTGATGATATGATAATTGTTTTTATTTCATTAATGTTAACTTAAAACTATTATATATATACACCCTCCTCGCAACCCCGCACCCAAGTTCTTTTAAAGTGTCGCATCGCCACACCTGCACCTATGTGACATAGGTTTCAGGTATAGATACCCTTTTGTTGATATATATAGATAGTGATTGGTAGCTGCTCACGCGTTAGGTGCGAAATGAACGTGCTAAATGGGTTTTTCAGCCCTTTTTCATTTTATTTTAAATTCTGACCGTACATATGTGATCTATGTACTTGGTTTTATAGGGATCAGCTCTTGAAGCATTCGATTCTGACACATGGATGGGTTTTTATATGGTTCGAAAAATCAACGGTCCAAAATCTTTGTAAATTTTTTAGGCTCCAAACATCACTTTTTTCATTAAAAACATATGATCCAGGTGTGGATTCTTAGTAAATCGACCATGTCCAACACATTTATAGGGTTGGAACCTCGTAAAAAGCACCAAAGAAACCGAAAAACCCATTTAGCACGTTCATTTCTCACCTAACGTGTGAGCAGCTACCAATTTCTCTCTCTCTCTCTCTCTCTCTATATATATATATATATATATATATATATCCAACGGGACATCTTGCAAAAGCATGAAAAATATAATAAATAAAGAATGTCTGTCAAAATTTTAAAAAGATACCTCTTCTCTTAAACTTGTTGATCCACCTCTTCCAAACATGATTCTTACAAAAGATTAAACGTAAAATTTTTCCACTCCTTCCAATTATGATGTTCTGAGCTTTTTAGAGGATTCACAGTTTAGGTGGTGTGAAATTTGGAAGACCTATGCTAGGGTTTGGATATATTTATTTATGATTATTTCTATGTAATGTTATTTTAAATAAGACATTTGTCATTTGTCATTTGGATGAGAGCCTGTTGAGCAAGATCAGACAAAACATGATCCCACCTACTTTAACTTGGGTCCTTATGATTCAAACCTGTATTAGATTTATCGTATTGATTTTGGATTGAACTCGGTTGACCTGATTGGCTCTAACTTGGATACAATCCATAATCCATATAATTTAAATGCCTTTATATCTAGAAGCTACTTTACATAGTTTATAATTCAAACAATAATAATGTGATAAATAAGTACATCAAAATGGGGCCTATATCTCTTGCATGTCCAGTATGATCAATACATTGCAGAAAATGGCTCCCATGCTTGAGTTAGCATGTGGAGCCTGGTGAAATGTGCCAATTTTCACAGAAACAGCCCCCTAAAGCATGAAACGATCAAGCATTTTTGTCCTTGTCGTTATCCTTAATTCCATCACATAAAAATGGATTATCTTATTGCTGTTGAAAAAGTATTAATGGCACTCCAACTGAGATTGATACTTGTTGCTAGCTATGTTACAGTGCTGAAGCTTTCTTATCTTTTCTGTATTGGCTATTTGAAAATCTTCTTCATCGTCATGTTTCTCCATTCAGGTAGTGGTAGGTCACCACTTAATCTAGAGCGGCGTCTTGACCATGATGGGCATCCTCTTGCCATAACAGCTGCTGATGCAGTTGCAACAAATGGTGTTCCACCTTGGAACTGGAGGGATACAGCGGCAAATGGTAAGTCCATTTTCATGAGCTTGTATTTTGAAAGTTATGTGGGTTAGATAATATCTGCAGTAGATTGGGCTTGTAGCATGGACTCTTTTGAAGTTTGAATTCACGATTGCCATGAGGCCTTATTGAAACCTTGCTTCGCAAGATTTAATATTGTTGCAGTGCAATGGTTTGAACTTTTTGTGTACACTTATCACCATATTGTAATTTTTTTCTTGGATTTTTAAGGTGGGGATGGTCAGTCCCCATATGGTGGAAGGGTCATCTTGGTCAAATGGGGTGACTACACCCGAAGGATAGGTATTGATGGCACAGCTGAGGCTATAAAAGAAGCAATCAAGTGTTCGTTCCGTTTAAGAACAAAGCGTGCATTCTGGTTAGAGGATGAAGATGGGGTAGTCCGTAGCCTAGATAGGGACATGCCATTAGGGACGTACTCTCTCCATCTTGATGAGGGTTAGTACATCTCTCTCTCTCTCTCTCTCATGGTTCTTGTGGGTTCACATGTAGGTTGGGGAAGTTTGAAGAATGTGAGGCTGGGCCAGGTCTCTGGAACGATGACATGGCACTAAACTAAGCTCATTTGCCTGTCTTCAGGGCTGACAATAAAAGTCTGTGTTTATGATGACTCGGATCGCATAGCTGTTCGTACTGAAGAGAAGACTCTCTACACAGAAGACGACTTTCGTGATTTTCTTACTCGACGCGGGTGGTCTGGTCTAAGAGAGTTCACTGGTTTCAGAACTGTTGATACACTTGATGAACTTCAACCTGGTTCCATGTATGAGGGTGTGAGTACTGGGTGAATACAGCTTTTCTGCAGAATTGTCAGGATGCCGAAATGTGGAGACCTGTGACAACTCTGAAGTAATTGCATGCTATTTGTACATATCATTGTATAATATCTTCTTCCTGTTTCCACATTTTGAGCTCAAGTAGTGCTTTACGTTATATTACTTGTGAGTAACTTCCCTTTTACATCTGGATGGTGTGCTACTTGTATCTCTGAGCCCTCTCTATAGTAGAAAAGAATTATTACATTTTCAAGCAGAAATCTCTCAAAGAAAGCAACTTTCCTAAAATAAGAGAAAAACAAGTGTTGGAGCGCCTAATCCGGTTGGTCTAAGCTATTTTTCGGCCACCTGGGCCAGAAATCCAGAAAATAGTAAAAATAATGGAGAAATTTTGGTAAGTTAGCTTTCCAATGCCACCAATATCGCCCCAATTTGATGAGCGGTTAGAGATAAATGACTTTCATAAGATAGATTGTCCAACAATTATTATTTTCAGGGTAGATTTCTGTCCCAAATTTGGAACTCACAAACAAGGACCCTAGGGGGGGTTTTGGTTCTTATTCAAAATAAAAAACTTCTAGGCTTGTGTCTCATATTTTCAAAAAATGTAAAAACAATGATTTTTGTATGTCGGAGCATTGAAATAAAGACTTGAAAACAAAAATTATTTTGAACAAAGAAAAGTGATTGTTTTCTTTGTTTATGTGCATTTTCAGGGACCTTAGATTTAGAATCCAAAATAGTGCCTAAAATGAGAACAGTAGATCCAAATTTATATTTTCCAACAAGTCCTAGAACATGAAAATATGCAAATCGAACAATTTAGAAAACAAAAAATATTGTTTTTAGATTCGAGGTGGATCCAATATCTGAAAAATAATATCTTACGTTGCAACACTGAAAATAATGCATATATCAATTTTGAAGTCTGCAAACGGCTCCATCGTTATCACCATTATGTGGTTCTCAAATTTTGAAAAGAATAAAATAGAATTTAAAAAAGAAATTAAAGTGAAACGAAAACCATATTCAAATTTGAGAGTTGTGAAGTCCGCTCTTCAAGTTATACGCCTTTCTTCCTTCGTTGATCTGGGATCAACTACATCAGGCGCTCAAAATCGTCAACATGGGCTTTAGCTTTGTGAGTGCAGGTACTTTGTACACAAGTCCTAGAAAAAAAAAAGTAATGTTGATGGTGCAAAGCACTTTCAATGCTCAAAAAAGTATCAAAAACATGATAAATATGATATTTGTTAGGGAAAATTACTTTTATAATAAAATAAACATGAAAAACTAACCAACTCTCTCATGGAACTTAGGTAACCTTTTCCTACAACAATGACGAGCACGAAGAAATTCGAGCAGCATTTCGACTAAGCAACTCTGAAGGAGGGTGAGATAAGGGATCTAAATCCTAGACTAGGTTAAGTAGGCTCAACTAGGCTAGGTAGGTTAGGTCTAGTTGTTTAGAGATTTTGATAGAGTGTAAGTGCAAAAAGGTTTCGAACTCCAGATACTGAAACCAAAGGGTTGGATCCCTAGTTATAGTATCTTGGTAGATTTTTGCACGTTTCCTGAATATCCAAGGTCCACATATTTTGATTCATTCAGGGAATGACATGATGGGATCCTATTGGTTAGAGTTCAAATGGACTCTTATGATTGGCCAAAAGTCCTTTTAGCCTAATTTTAAGGATTCAATAGGTTAAATAGGATATAGGTGGTTTAGGATTAGGTTAGACCACATTTTTCAGTTTTTTGGGGGAAATGATGGGATTTGGGGGGGGGGGGGTGGCTATATAAATGGTGCATGTGGATTTAGAGGCTTTCTATAGATTGAATATAGGAATTTTGGATCTTAGTGTTTAAATCGAGGCATGCGTCAGATCCATTATGACAAGCTAACTTGTTTAAGCTATAACTTTTTATCCAAATGTCCAATTGAGGCACGGTTTGATGTGTTGAAAAGATAACATCCTCAAATATAATTCATATTTTTAGTGCAAAACTAAATCCGACTATTTTGATGGTTAAAAATGCATTCAAATTAGGTCATACATGAAAAAATAAGATTTTTACCGAACAAATTACCTTGTTTTAGTCATAACTTTATATCTTGATGTTGGATTGAAAGTTCTAGTTTGATCTTTTGGATAAAAATCTTAAAAATATCATTTTGGAGGCAAAAAATTAAGTTAAAATTAGCATAACTTTCAAAATAATGAAAACACTAGATTTTAGTATGTGACTCAACATGAAATGATTTAAAGTTAAACTCCGCCTGTGTAGTTATACACTGCCGGTTCCAAGCCCGGATAAAGGAGGAGGGTTGCGGTAGGCCTGTGACAGCCAGCATAAAAACTTTGTCATATCCTATGAAAATGAACCAATATGAGAATTTCGTTGGGGTGTTCCCTACTGAGCGACGCGCTGTACTCTCTAGGCCCGGAGGCAGTGATAAATGTGCAAGGGTTGCTAGGTCGTCGCCCAGAAGCGACGCGTCACACCGGCGCCCGGGTGTGGTGTCAAATAGGCAAGGGTTCCCTCGCTTTGTTGGACGGGTGGGGGTAAAGAAGTTAGTCCAAGACCATAAAATTAGGTTAGCCACTTGGAACATAGGGTCTTTAACTGGTAAGTTGGTAGAGTTAGTAGATGTTATGTGTAGGAGAAAGATTGATATTTTATGTCTTCAAGAGACCAAATGGGTAGGTGAGAAAGCTAAAGTGATAGAACCTTGGGGACATAAGATTTGGTATACAGGAATAAATAGGAACAGGAATGGAGTAGGGATTGTTATGAGTCGTCAGTTTATAGATAATGTAGTTGAGGTCCGTAGGAAGGGTGATAGAATTTTACTTATTAAATTAGTATTAGGTACGGATATTATTAATATTATTAGTGTTTATGCACCTCAAGTAGGTTTAGATGATTCCATTAAGCATCAATTTTGGGAAGATTTAGATGGAGTAGTACAAGAGACATCTTATGGAGAAAAGCTTTTCATCGGCGGTGACCTTAATGGACATGTAGGCATTAGTAGGGATGGATTTGAGAATATCCATGGAGGCTATGGTATAGGAGAAAGAAATGAAAGTGGAGAAAGGATTTTAGATTTTTGTTTGTCCTATGATATGATCTTAGCAAACACTTGGTTTAGGAAGAGGGAGTCTCACCTAGTAACATTTAAAAGTGGGGTTAATACGAGTCAGATAGATTTTTTCCTACTTAGAAAGAGAGATAGGGGTTGTTGCATCGATTATAAGGTTATACCAGGAGAAAGTGTAGCTACACAACATAGAGTCTTAATTTTAGATATTAGAATTAGACAATGCCGCAAAAGGGATAGACATAGGATAGATCCTAGAATTAAGTGGTGGGCACTGAAAGGAGCTAAACAAGGAATGTTTGTAGAGCAGGTAGTTAAGGAAGTTGATTGGTGTCTCGAGGAGGATTCAGAATCAATGTGGAATAAGATAGCGGGTGGTATGAGAAAAGTAGCTAAGGAGGTATTGGGTGAGTCTAAAGGCGGTGCACCACTAGGTAAGGATACATCATGGTGGAACGAGGATGTCAAATTAGCTATTAAGGTTAAAAGAGAGTGTTATAGAAATCTAAGTAAGAGTCGTGATAATGAGAATTTGGAGAAGTATATGATAGCAAAGAAGGAAGCTAAAAAAGTTGTTCGAAACGCGAGGGCTAAGGTATATAAGGAGGTTTATGACAAGTTGGATACCAAAGAAGGCGAGAAGGATATTTATAGGCTTGCAAAGATGAGAGATAGGAAATCGAAGGATTTGGGTATGGTTAGATGTATCAAAGATGAAACGCAAAGGGTTTTAGTCAAAGATGAGGAGATTAAGGAGAGATGGAAAGATTATTTTGATAAGCTATTTAATGATAGTCATGCTCAAGATCTTGGAGACTTCTCCATTCCTTTTCATGAGATAAATCGTGACTTCATGCGCAAGATTCAAAAGAAAGAAATTGCAGAGGCTTTGAAGAAAATGAAATCAAGAAGGGCAGTTGGCCCAGATGGTATACCTATCGAGGCTTGGAAATGCTTGGGAGAGAAAGGTTTAGAATGGTTGACAAATCTTTTTAACTTGATTTGGCGAACAAATAAGATGCCTAATGAGTGGAGGAAGAGTACTTTGGTGCCTTTATATAAGAATAAGGGTGATATACAAGATTGCACAAACTATCGTGGTATAAAACTCATGAGTCATACTATGAAACTTTGGGAGAGGGTGATTGAGTCTAGGTTGAGGAAGGTTGTCATGATATCGGAGAATCAATTTGGTTTTATGCCTGGAAGATCAACTATGGAAGCTATACATCTTCTTAGACAACTTATTGAAAGATATAGAGAGAGGAACAAAGATTTGCATATGGTTTTTATTGATTTAGAGAAGGCATACGATAGAGTACCTAGGGACGTTCTCTGGTGGACAATGATGAAGAAAGGTGTTTCTCTCAAGTACATTAGTATAATTAAAGATATGTATGAAGGAGTAGTAACCAATGTCCGCACTTGTGGAGGGGTGACAACCAATTTTCCGATAACGGTTGGGTTACATCAAGGATCTGCTTTAAGCCCTTTCCTATTTGCGATAGTGATGGATGAGCTTACGAGATCAATTCAAGAAAATGTACCGTGGTGTATGTTGTTTGCTGATGATATTGTTTTGATTGATGAGTCTAGAGCTGGGGTTAATGCTAAGTTAGAATTATGGAGACAGACATTGGAAGCTAGAGGTTTTAAGTTGAGTAAGAGTAAGACTGAATATATGGAATGTCGGTTTAGTAAGCAACGAAGTAGTGATGGGAGTGTAGTGAAGCTTGGTGAGCAAGATATACCGGTGAATGATTATTTCAAATATTTGGGATCCATCATTCAAAAGTATGGAGAAATTGATGGAGATGTAAATCATAGGATAAAGGTTGGGTGGATGAAATGGAAAAGTGCTACTGGAGTGTTGTGCGATCGTAGAATGCCATTGCGGTTGAAGGGAAAGTTTTATAGGACGACTATTAGACCCGCTTTACTTTATGGTACGGAATGTTGGGCTGCCAAGAGGCATCATATTCAAAAAATGAGTGTAGCTGAGATGCAGATGCTTAGATGGATGTGTGGAAATACAATAAAAGATAAGATTCAGAACGAAGAGATACGTAAGAAGGTAGGTGTTGCACCCATTGAAAATAAGATGCGAGAGAATCGTTTACGGTGGTTTGGACATATTCGGCGAAGGCCTAATGATGCTCCAGTTAGAAGGTTGGAGAAATGGGAAAATATATTAGTTAAAAGAGGTCGGGGTAGGCCTAGGAAGACTTGGATGGAGATGATAGGAAAGGATATGAATGCTTTGAACCTCACCGAGGACATGGCGTTGGATAGAAATGATTGGAGGAAAAGGATTCATGTGGAAGACCCAAAATGAATTTCTTTTTTGGTTCATATCGCTGACCCCAATTGTTTTGGGATTAAGGCGTAGTTGTTGTTGTTGTTGTTTTTTACTCAACATGAAATGATTTGATCAAAATTGAAGTTCCTATGAGGCTCAAAAGGAGAATACACTCTCCTACAATAAAATCCCTGAGGCAGTTCTCGAAGATCCTCATACGCTCCCAATAGTTCTCTCTAGTCTCCAAGAGCCCATGTAGGGCCAAAAGAATGTCCACCATTAGCTCTTCAGTAGCTGCATTGTGAGAGAAATTGCTCCTGTGAGAGTTGGAGGATACACATGTCGCGAGATGGTTGTCTACCACTAAAATGCTCCATCCAGCATGCTTTATCAATGATGACGCTCATCAGGAATGAAGCATAAAATAGTGTGTTCATCCAAAAGCGGTATTGCCTATACAAAGGATCCTCTAGAATAACCCTGGCAGCCTCTTGACTCGAACACGCACACAAAACCATATTTCTAAGAAGATCGTGCATCCAGAAAATATAGGCAGATTGGCCATATGCAAACATACTTAGCCTTCGATACATGCATACGAGAGCAAACATCCCTAGTGACAACAGAGTTGGCCCAAGGTAAACAAGTTTATGAGTTAAGCCAAGCGGGTCATTACCCCTATGATATAAGATCAAACTCAACATGCACAAAGTGAATTCTTACTATTTTCACCATGGGGGGGGCCAGACCCCGTATGAGTTTTCACCAGGCCGTTCCTTACGCCTGAGGGTACCAATGCTACTGTGCTCCGAGAGTATCTACTCCCACATACTAGAAATCATGATTAATCTCTCTCTCTCTCTCTCTCTCTCTCAAACGCACACATATATATAGTAATGCTACTGTGCTCCTGGAGTAGCTACTCCCACATACTAGAAATCATGGTTATAGGCTGTATCTTCTCAATTAAACCTTGTGGATGTACTCAACATAAAGACCTTAGAAGACATATCTGCAAAGTGTGAGGCCCATGCGCCCACACAAAGACTGGATGGGCTGTGTGCCTGAACATTTTCCGACAACCCTTCAAAACCAAAAAAAAAAAAAAAAGTCGGGGGAGAAATCCCCCGACCTCAGCACCCCAAGTATGCTAAGGGTCCGTTTGGGATCTCACTGTCAGAGTTGAAAAAGAGGTGTCGGAGTGGAAAAGGGGGTGTCGGGTGGTTTGGGACGAAGGAAAAAGCAGGAAAATGTGGAACTAGCATGACATTTGTTGACGCTAAACTGAAATATGTAAACTTACAAAATATGTAAACTAGTATGAACCAAGATTTTCATAGGTTTTTTAGTAAATCTGGCCCTACATATGCATTAGGCGTGGTCCACTTGCTTGGAATCGAATATTGGATCATCGAAATCGGATCATGAAATGTGATCTTTTATGCTTGCATATTTACGAAAATTATCAGACATTGATTTTCAATCCTTAAAAGATCATTCTTATACATCATAATCGGATGATCAAAAGGGTTTGTTTCTATAAAACCTTACATATAGATCACATTCATATAGTGAAATTTTAGAAAATAAAAACTTATAAAAATCTTAGTGTATACCAGATTACATATTTGATTGGTTTACATATTTTAGTTACCTTGGATCAAAGAAAAACTAACAAAATATGTAGATTAGTGTGAACTGAGATTTTCATAGGTTTTTGTAAATCTAACCCTGCAAATGCATTCGGCATGGTCCATTTGCTTGGAATTGAATATTGGATCATCATAATCAGATCAAGAAATGTAATTTTTCATGCTTATATATTTACAAAAATTTTAACCCATTGATTTTCAATCCTTAAAAGATCCTTCGTATACATCACAATCGGATGATCCAAGATTTTATTTCTATAAAACTATGCATCTAGATCGCATCTGTACGGTGAAATTTTAGAAGAAAAATAAATAAAAAAACTTTGGAAATCTCGGTGCATACTAGTTTACATATTTTAGTTACCCTTGATCAAAGAAAAACTAACAAAATATGCAAACTAGTATAAACCAAGATTTTTATCAGTTTTTTTGCAAATCTAACCCCACAGATGCATCCAGTGTGGTCCATTTGCTTGGAATCAAATATTGGATCATCGTAATCGAATCAAAAAAATGTAATTTTTTATGCTTGCATATTTACAAAAATTCTGAGCCATTGATCTTAAATCCTTAAAAGATTCTTCTTATACAATGTAATCGGATGATCCAAGAGTCTATTTCTATAAAATCATGCAACTAGATCATATCCATATGGTAAAATTTTAGAAAAAAATAAAAAATAACTCTAAAAATTTTGATGCATACCAGTTTACATATTTTAGTTATCCTGGATCAAGAGAAACAAAAATATGTAAACTAACAAAATATGTAAACTAGTATAAACTGAGATTTTCATAGGTTTTTTTTTGCAAATCTAACCTTATAGATGCATTCGACATGATCATTTTGCTTGGAATCAAATATTGGATCATCATAATTGGATCAAGAAATGTGAGTTTTTATGCTTGCATATGATCATGCATATATTTAGGATTTATTTCATATTAAAATATGCATGATTTCATGAGAAAACATATTAAAAACCCAATTTTATGCTAGTTTTGAGTAAATGTGTTAAAATAATAAAAAAATAGAAAATGCTTGAAAATTAGTTTTATTTTGCAATTTAGTGTATATATTAGTGATTGTCATTAATACATGAGGTCTAATTCTGAAAAAAAATCAGAGTTAGAATAGTTTTTTATAAAATATAGTGAATTTGAGGTATTTTATAAATAAGTTTTTTTTAGGAGAAGTTTCAAAATGAAATTTTCAGAAAAGGAAGGACTTATGGAAAATGTTCAAAATTTATAAATATGATACGTAGGGTTTGAGAGGGGGGTCTTCTCCCTTGCAAAGCCCCTCTCTTCTTCCCCTTCCTTTCCACCTCTTTCTTGCCTCTTCTTCTCCTTCTCCCTCTTTTTCTCCTCTTTTCTCTTTCCGGTAGAGTGCAATCTGGCGGCGGTGCAAGAAGGAGGAGTCCAACCTCTCTTCTCAACCAAAACTATAAGTCCTTCCTTCTTCCCTCTTCTCTTCTTTGTCTCTCATTCTTTCTCTCTTTTGATCTCACGTAGTGTAATGTTTTGTTAATTTTACATTTCGATCATATTTTTTATGCATCACATCTTGTTTCCTATAGCCTACATTACAGTGCATTCATATGTTGTTTTCATCTTTCAATTCCTGTAGCTTAATTAGTTTTCATTATAGTAGCTGATATTAGTTTAGAATCCATAACATCAACATCAATTCAGTTTTTGCAAAAGCATCAACATTACCAGAGGAACTTGATCATCTGATTGAAATCCAGTTTGAGAAAAGAATAGTTGATCATATGATCAACTATTAATTGATGTCTGGTGATTGAATATCCAGATTTGATCGATCGACTATCTGAGTTTAATCAATCAGAGGTTTGGATCGATTGAGCTTGCTTCACAATTCTGATTGAAAAATCTACTATTTTCCGACGATTATTGTTTTCAAAGTTAATTGGATTTGATTTCCGGAATCAATCGGAAGTCTCGATAGATTCCAGTCTGCCTGAATTCCTCTACTATCTGGCCTGATTTTTAAATTGCATCTGGAAATGAATGCTTTGGCCGGAAATTCTAATTTTGATCCACGATCAGCAAATCTGCTGTGAATCTCATTTTTAGAAAGCAGAGAGTCAGATTGTTTGCCTCTACCATAATCGAATCTGTCAGAGTTCTCTGTCTACAGCTGGACTCCCGTGCTTCTTCTGGTCGATCGGCCAGATTTCATCACCAGAGTTTCTTGCTGTTGCCAGAAAGTCCTCTTCAGCCGACCGGATTTGTTTCATTTACTAACAATCTCTTTGTTCTCTCACCGGAGTTTCCCTATCGGGAAACCTCTGGCCGAGCTTTCATCATTCGGCGGTTCCTCTACTACTTTCCGATAGCACTTTCTCTTTGAGCCACCGTGAAAGGACCAGGTTTTCTTCTTTTTCATTTGTTCAACAGTGAAAAAGGATTTTCACTGGCTGTGTTTTTTTTTTAAGAAAAGGTTCTCACAGTTTGTCTTTAAAATTAGTTTCACGGTTGTGTCAATTTTAAAAGTGATTTTCACGAGTGTTTAGTTTTTAAAACTGAATGTTTGATAAATGTTACTTGTTTTTAAAAGTGAATCAATGAATGCTTGATGCGTGATTATTACCTGTTTGATGTGTGATCAAATGTTTTTTAGTTACATAATTTGATTAACTGTTAGTAAAATGATGTGTAATTGTTAGCAGATTTGTGCTTTCATTTACTTAGTTAAGTAATCACAGTTACTTAGTGCTTTATCATTAGAGTTAGTTAAAAAAAATTGTTACCAGTTAGTTTGATATTAGATGTAGTGTTTAGGTTTATTTAATGATTTGCCATTAGGTTTAAAATAGTTAGTCTTAGGTGTTTACGTAGCCTATTTTCACTTAGTTGTGCATTTAGCAGATTAATGCAAGTTAAATTAGTTAGCATTTTTCTTTAAATTTAGCATTTAGTTTAGCATTACACTAGTGTTTAGCATATGTGTGATTTAGCATTTTGTAATTAGATTACTTAATTGATTTGAAATAATTAGCATTTAATATAGTTTTAATTGTCATTAGATTTCTTTCTTATTATCTTTCAATGTTTTTAGCATTTAATTAGTACATTTTGTTTAGTATAGTTTCTCTTTTTCTCTATTGTGTTGCTCGTGTTTTGACTTGTGCAGGATCGCACAGGAGTGGAGCAAAAGTGATCAAGTGACACAAAAGGACAAACATAGAAGAATTTTTTATTTTAATTTAGAATTTAGGAATTTAATTTTGGGTTTATAATAAAGTCTTTTTACGCCCTCTGCGTAGGGTATTCATTCAATGTAATAGCCAAGTAGTTTAATTTTCTTCGTACTTTTCATTTGAGCAATAAAGAATAGTTTAACTTGTGTGTTTGAATACAAGTATTTCTCGTTCCCTGAGTTCGACCTGGTCTCTACCACTAGTGAAAACCGGTTTTTATTATTTGATGTCTGGTTTTCACATGCTTTTCATTTAAAAGTCTTTTCAAAACTACAATATATTAATATATATATATATATATATATATATATATATATATATATATTTACGAAAATTCTAAGCCATTGATTTTCAATCCTTAAAAGATCCTTCTTATACGTCATAATCAAATGATTCAAGAGTGTGTTTCTATAAAACCATGTATCTAGATCGCATCCTGTAATAAAATTTTAGAAAAAAATAAAAAACCTATGAAAATCTTGGTGCATACCAGTTTACATATTTCAGTTATCATGGATAAAGGGAAACTGGAATATGCAACAACAACAACTACGCCTTCATCCCAAAACAATTGGGGTCGGCGATATGAACCAACAAAGAAAATCATTTTGGGTCTTCCACATGAAAACTAACAAAATATGTAAATTGGTATGAACCAATATATTAAATTCTCACTTTAATATAAATATTATTATTTAATTCTCTCTCTCTC
This sequence comes from Nuphar pumila, assembly GCF_984573655.1. NCBI lineage: Eukaryota > Viridiplantae > Streptophyta > Magnoliopsida > Nymphaeales > Nymphaeaceae > Nuphar > Nuphar pumila. The sequence continues at coordinate 14,335,251 of NC_143265.1, read as the reverse complement.
TACACTAATAAAGTTCACTCATTCACGAAAAGTAAAAGACATTTTTTAAAAAATCTAAGGTTGGAATGTGTTACTCTCTCTCTCTCTTTCAAAACGTCTTTCAAAAAATCAAAGTAAATTAATACTTTAATTTACTCATGAAAAATACAAAATGAGTTTTCATAAACTCTTTCCAAAATTCTACCTTGGAAAGTGTTAAGTATGAAACTCTTTTCAAAAACCTATTTTGGAAACTCATAATGTTTTTATTAGCCATTTTAATTTTTAAAGACCTTTGAACAGATTCATTTTTTTGACACCTTGGTTCAACCATTATTTTTCAGGGCTTAACAGATCTTTCTTATACATTGTAATCAAATGATCCAAGAGTCATAAAATCATGCATCTAGATCGCATCCATACGGTAAATTTTTTAAAAAAAGTAAAAAATTATATTGAAAAATGTGAATGAAATAATGCGAATTTGCATAAAACTTTCACAAGGTTTGATGAAAATTTGCTCAATTCAAAGAAAATGTGTATGGAATAGTGTGAATTTGCATAGAACTTTCACATAGTTTAATGAAAATTTGCTCAATTAAAAAAAAATACGCATGAAATCGTGCGAATTTGCATAAAGAGCTCATCGCTAATATAAATCTAAAACCGATGATGATTACCAATGATAAATATCATCATTGATGTTAAAATTTTAGATTTTTGAGGGAGGCCTCCCTCCCTTTTCTTTTTGTTCTCTCTCAAAAAACTCACATCCCTCTTCTCGTCGCCATCTTTCTCTTCTAAGCTCCCTCCGTCCACCACCATTGTTGGTGATCTCTCTCTCTCTCACTCTCTCTCTCACTCTCTCTCTCTCTCTCTCAACCGAGCGGAGTCCACCATCATCGCAGCCCCTGATCTCTCTCTCAACTTGAGTTCTCAATTTCTCTAGAGGACCTCTTCTCCACCTTCAATCACCATCCACAACTCGAAGTTCAAACAATCAATCAACTTCGTAGATCAGAGTAAGGGTTTCACCCCCTCCTCCTGTGATTTCTCATGGTTCTTTTTTTTTTTGGATATTTTTCGCTCATTGTAGCCGAGGAGTGTGGTATGCACATTTTTCTTCCATTGTTCTATGTTATGTCATATAAGTACAATATATGTGGTGAGGTTGACCACAACAAGCATAAGCACAAATAACAATGTAAGATTTGTTAAGAGTTTTTTTAACAAAACAAGTGGTGAGTACGCATGCTTATACACTGGATGGTCTTGTTAAGAAAGAGTTTTGGATGAAGCCATTTTCATGAACTGTGATCTACAAAAACATCAACAATTCTATTTTTGTAGCTCATGGTTCATGAAAATGGCTTCATCAAAAAGCTCTTTCTTAATAAGACTATCCAGTGTATAAGCATATTCACCACCTGTTTCGTTAAACAACTCTTAACAAATCCTACAATGTGGGAATCAGGTCATGCAAAGAGACGTAACAACTAACTTGCAAGTAAGATTTACTTACTTTTGTATTATGAAAATGATATATATTAATAAATGGATGTTCTTTTCTAGTGCTTTTTGTATTTATTTAGTGTTTTTTAATTAATTGCACCAATGTCTTAAGCATTCAATTGGTTCTTTGCGTGCTTTCAAAGTTCAAGTTTTTCACTGACAATGTTTTTGGCAAAATTCTCTTTGATACTATCATTTTCAATCAGATCTTTCTTTTGGTTTCTTGCTTAGTGCATTCATAGAACACTGATGCATGCATTACGCAGCTGCTTGATGTATTTCTTATTCTAGTTTTGCTTGTTTTGTTTTTCGATTCATAGAACCAAGTATGCGAGGAGGATGAATAGATAATTGCTAGACCTTTCTTACTAGTTGAGTATCAGTACAACTCGTTCACATGGGTTCAGTATGTCGAGCATGAAAACAGTGGTTGGGAACAATAATTTTCTTTCTCCTTTTCTCAACAAAAGCTATGACATGGTTGATGATCTGTCAATGAATTTAATTGTCTCATGGAGCCTCACTAACAACAACTTTATAGTTTGGGATCAATATGCATTTTCCCAAGATTTGTTGCCCAAGTGCTTCAAACATAACAACTTTTCAAGCTTTGTAAGGCAGCTCAACACATATGTAAGTGCAGTTTGTTTATTCTAGTTGATAGTTATATATGTAATAGCTTATGATACTTAGACTTTTTGGTTTAACAATTACAAACCTCTTAACTTCTTGGATTTTCTTCATTTGCTTGTTTTGGTTATATCATTTCTTATCTATGTGACATGGATATGCCTGTAGATATAAGATACAACCATTTTATGACATTTTCAATATGATCAACACATAAGGGGAGACAAAACGAGAGTCACGTATTTTATGTAGCTAGCTGTTCGGGTTTGTTCACTAAATATATATTTTATTTTCTATGTTCTATGTTGTTCACATTGCGTTGAGATCCTCACGTTCAATATTTTTTAGAGGTATGTACAAGGAGATCCTTTGCCTGGATTTGGATCATTTTGCTTTGCCTTTATTTTTTATTCAATGAAAATAAAGTTAATAAAAAAAGTTCATGATGCATTTTAGTGTTTGATTGATGATTTAGGGTTTGTAACAATTGAAGTTTATTTTCTATTTCTACTATTTAGGTTGAGCAAACATAAAATATTCTGTTGAGCAAATATAAGATGTTTGCATCTGAGGATATATGCATTCTTACATCTTACTGAATATCGATAGAATTTTTTATTGTGCATTATTAAAAATATTGTAATGATTATTGTTATGAACTATTTTCAATTGTATATGCCTGGTTATTTGAATTGAAGAGCAATTTATGTAATAACAAAGAAATCTTAAATTTGAATTAAAGTTTGAGGTGTGTTTGAAGTGTTCTGTAATAGCAGAGTTTAGAGTATTATATTTTTCTGTAATAAGTGAAGTGTTCTGTAATAATCGATGAGCAGTAGAAAAATCCACACGATTCCATGCGATCTTTCAATGAATCGTGCAAATTTTCATCAAACAATGCAAAAAATTCATGAAAATTCACATGATTCCATGCACATTTCCTTCAAATTGAGCTAATTTACATCATTATGCGAAAGTTCTATGCAAATTCACACGATTTTACATGATATGCAAATCTACACGATTCCACGTTATTTGCCTTCTAATTTTGTATTTTTTCCCTCAAACTATGTGGATGTTCTATGCAACTTTGCACGATTCCACGTTAGTTTCCCTCCAATTTTGTGAATTTTCTCTCAAACTATGTAGAAGTTCTATGCAACTTCGCATCTATGCAAAAACTACACCAATAAAAATATATTAAAAAAAGGACTTTTGCCGACATTATTTATCATCGGCTATATCAAAGTTAGTAGTTACGATATTTATCGTCAATTTTCCTAAAATAACGAACTATATTTATTAGTGGCTATTTGAACATATATAACTTTTCAATATTTCTACAATGATAATTATCGTCGAATTTTAAAATATCTCCGACAATATTTATCGTCAGTTTTAATTAATATAGCCAACGATAAATATCACCGTCTTTAATTCTTATTATCGTTGATATTTTAGAGCCGGCTGTTTTATACCGATTATATTATATCATCAAATTTACTTTTAGATACACGGCGATATATAAATATCATAAAAAAATAGTAATATAAATGATCGTAAAGGGTCGATGACTTGAGCGATAATATTTATCATTGTTGATATTATTGGCTACCATAAATCATATATTGCAGACGATATCATCGGCAATGACTTGTTTTAACATGAATTTCCTGTACCATTATCTAAAAGCTGTAAGTGAAGATGCATTTGTTTAATTAGGAAGGTATGTTTCGTCTTTATATGCTTAACCAAATCTTCAAGTTGTGCCATATAGGTGTATCATCGAGATGAACATTAAGAAAACATATTTTTGAGGTCCATCTGATGAAGCTCTACATCATATTAGCTGCGTGTAATCAAAAGAATCCTAAGTGGATTTGGCTAAAAGTAAAAAACAAATCTAAACATTGTAAATGCTTTCTCATACATCATTGATGATGGGGTGCAATTTGTTGCCTTCGATCTCAATTCAGAAACAATTATCTATCTTAGATCCATGGATCTTGGTCCGATCCTCTATTGGACCAAAAAACCATGAATTTGAGGAGTTTTAGAGGGCCTGATAGCTTGTTATTATAGATCCAATTGAGATCAGCTCAGAAGTAATATATGCTTAAGTGTGAAAAAATGGAGACCTGTCAAAAGCAATGATATATGCTTCTAAGTGTGGTAGAATACCCAATTCGATGCATTGGTTTTTAACTGCGACGGTTGTGGCCTTGAATCATCTCAAATACCACATTTGCATGTTTCTTTGGAAGCTGTGGAATTGAAGAGGTAACTATAAAATCTACACATACTCCCAAACAGCTTCAATAATAGATTTAGAATTTCTTGCAGAATTTTGATGGTGCTCCCAAAAATCCACGATTTCATACTTCCTTCTCCAATTACCATGGACGCCTAGATTCCAAACAGTACCTAATCGGGGTTCATGGGTCTGACCTAGGGATGGCAGTGGGGCGGGGCGGGGCGGGGTGGGGGACAAGGTTTCCACCCCCGCCCCGCCTCAAAATTTTATCCTCCACCCCCGCCCCGCCTCCGCGGCGGGGATGGATTTTATCCTCCACCCCCGCCTCCATCCCCGTTTCATACCCTTCATCCCCGGTCCAAACGGGGATGAGGCGGGGCGGGGCGGGGATATTGCGGGGAAAAGTGGTCGGGGCGGGGATCGTGGCGGGAACGGGGCAGGGAAAAGTGCACGTCCACCCCCGCCCCGCCTCCGCGGCGGGGATGGATTTTATCCTCCACCCCCGCCTCCATCCCCGGTCCAAACGGGACGAGGCGGGGCCCCACTTTCCCCCTGTCCACTGCCATCCCTAGTCTGACCTGGATAGTTAATCAGACCCCTTCTTTTGTTGCCAACCGTGGCCCCACCAGATCGTATTTATTTTGAACACAAGGTGTTTGAGCTTGGCTTGTTTATCACAAAAGGTGTTTAGGCTTGTGTCTAGGCAACCCGAGCTGAGCTCGAGCTCAAGCTCGACCTCAAACTAGATGAGCTGCACCCAAGCTGGCTCGTGTAAAAGGAGTAAAACTAAGTCCCATAAAGATTATGTAAACCAGCCCAAGTCCATGTTTGGTAAAATAATATTTTTAGTTTCTCGTAGGGAAAAAATATGGTTCTTAATCAAACTTAGGGGTTAGACGTAGGTTAGGTATAAAGTTTCATAAACGAGATCGGGTTCGTGTGTCGGGATGTCAATAGGTCAGGTTTGCATTGGGTAGCTGACTTGACCCGAAGCCTAATTTTCAGGTATGGGTATGAAAAATGCTGACCCAAATAATATTCGGGTTGACCCAAACCCGACCTGAGCAATATCAGGTGTTTGGGTCATGATTTTTGTTGGGTACTTGAACGGAGTCGTTTTTTTTGCTGGGCATCCGATCCGATCTGAGTATTTTATATGTATTTTTAATATTTTTTTTCTAAACTTATGCGGGTCCGGCCTGAGATTCCATTTTCGTGCTCTGACAAAAACCTGACCCCAAACCCGGTGATTTGTTATTTGGGCAGGTTCAGATATACCCAAATGGGTCGCGTACCCGACCCGTTGACAGCCCTACTCGCATGCTCATGGGTTCGACCCGATAGTTAATTGGCCCTTTTCTTTTTGTTACCAAAAGCTAGCCCCACCAGATCCAGTTTGGGTCGAGATCGGGTCATACCCGACTCGTTCATATTCGTAGGCCGTGCTTTGGAAAGGCGTTGGCTCACACATAGCGATAAATATTGGCGATATTTTTAAAATATCGCCGAAAAAAAAAACACATGCCGCTCACCCTCCGTTTTTCTCCCTCACCCCCAAATGCCTTGGCGCATGAGTTCACGACTCCATTGTTAGAGAATCCAAATCCCTAGAAACAAACACCAACGGAGGAATCGGTGATCCCCTCTCCCTTTTCTCTTCCTGGTAATAAATCGGTTCCCCAACCACATGATCATTATTTTCCGATTACAATAAGAGGCAATTTGCTTTCCAATGATCTAAGACTGTTGTTTTCCTATAATGATCGTCCTTTATGAGAAAATTTTCCGTGGCGAAGCATGCATCGTCATCCTTTCATTTCTTTTTCTTTCTTTCTTTTTTGTTAATCGTTTGAATTTCTTGAAGATTTCATCATTCTGGTTATCGTATACAATGTTGTTTTCTATTGCCTGATTTTTGAGATTGCTGTGTTCTTGTAGCCAGAATTTCTAACTATACGATGTAATTATGCAGTTTCTTGGTTTCTAATTCTTTCTTGGGCATTGATTTTCTTATTGCCTGATATTGTAGATTATCGTTCTTTGCCTAAACATGAAACAACATGTAAGAGGTGAAAAAGGAAAATTGCAAACCCCATGTTTTTATTTTATGAAAAGGGCCTGAAAATTGAATTGTCTCTGATTCATGTAAGATCCATTTTGCATTTGATGAGAAGGAATATTTTTTCCCCATTTGTAAAACAGAGGTATATATCTGAGCTTTTGGTTATCCATGTGATTAATTGGCACCTCTCGCATTTAACTCCCAAGGACAGCCAAAAACATTTTCTTGAATGTGTTTGTTAGTTAGAAATATATTTTCTGAAAGTCAATTTATTCGCTTTTCCTGGTTCACAAAAGCAGTGAAGGTTTGCAATTCACATAACTAAAAGTATAAGAGTGATCTCATAAAAATCAGTTGCTAGGTTTGCTCAAAAGTTTAAATGCAGTTGAATTGGCTTGACCTACACTGGAAAATTGGCAGAAAACTCTGATCTATCAAAATATTATGGAATTTTGGAATGTTAGTTGATAAGTCAAAGTAAACAAGAAATCCGTTATTTGTTATTACTGTAAAGATCGTTTGATTTTATGAAGCTAGTAGTCATTGACAATTTTTTATATTAACTGATATATTGTTTAGATTTGGAGCCACATTAATCTATGTCAGGTTAGACTTTAAAGAAAGTCCATTTGACCAAATTTGGTTGATGGAACAAAGTTGAAAGAACTTTACGTGCATTAGTCTTTTTGGGTATGTAAAGATGTTGAAGAATTAGATACAAATAGAAAAGATATTGTAAAAGAAATGAGATCTGTAGCTACTGTTCATATGAACCAGTTGAAATCCCGACCAACAAAGTTGTGAAACCTCGCAATTTGATCAATATCACTCCTATTGCATTTGTTTTCCTCTTTCTGTCCCTAGTTTTTATGTTATTGCATGATGATAGCAGTGATAATAATGCTTGGCGGTTGGAAAATTTTAGTTTTTGTCATTTTTAAATCAGCTTTAATACATTGATAAACAATTAAAAATTGCCTTCACATTTTAAGTTAGTTTCTAACTGAAATACAAGATTTGATTTTCATGTTGGGTTTATTTGGAAATTTTTTCTTACACACAAACCAAGTGTATGAAATACAGAGTCCTTTATGATGTGAGAAGGTGAAAAGTTGCTTATTTACTTTGCTAGCAGTGCACGCCAATGATCAAGATAAAGGGGATATAGCTGCCAATAGATGGTGGACAAAACAAGTAATGCTTCTGACTGAAAACAGAAAGTAACATGCTAAGATTACTGTATTTGTGCTTGGTGTTTTATGAAGAAACAATAGTTAAGCTTTCTGCCAAAGTGGATCAATCTCAGCAATATTGATGTGTTCATCCTGGCCAAGTTTTTTATAATAGCCTTTGGTGAATAACTAAAGGTGGAGCAAGCGGGTGACTGATCTAGCAATGCAGCAGCAAATCTCTTCATCATGGAAAGAACACAAGGAAAATTAGATTATAAAATGTGGAAAAAGTTAATGTTAGTTTAACTGAAACAAAGGACCAAAGGAATTGCATCTATACAACTAAGTTGAATATGACATCAGTCCCTCATAGAGGTATTAGATGGAATGAACACAAAACTCTCTAAACCCAGATAAGAAAGCTAAGCCGGAAACAATAGAAGGCCAAGAAGAACAGTTGAATAGGGAACTTAAATAAAGATGATGAAAGCAGTGATTGTGAAAGTTGGAGAGATAGGATGCATCAAGCATAAAAAGTTGAAACAATTTCTTTACAATGTGTATGAATGTTATATAACTATGTAGGTTATGCAATGGGCTCCTGATAGACAGACTTGATTACCTTTTTTCTTCAGCCAAAAGGTATTTACTATACATTTTTTTAATAAATGTCAAGTTGTCAACAAATCAAGGCTGCTTAAAAAGTATGAAAATTAACTAGAAATTAAAGACAAGACAAAACACAACATAAATCCTAATGGTGCAGTGAGAATCCCATTCACACCTGTGAAGAATCAATCAAATTGGACTCTGCTCCATGCTGTTTTAAGTTGGCCCATATTTTAATCTCCTCTTGGAAAAAGTTCTGCAAGGATGGGTAATGCCATGAAGGACCTCCAAAGTGTAATGAAGTATGCATAAAGGTAAATAATGCTAAAAAGCATTCATGATGTCCCACAATGGACTAATACACAAAAGGAACAATAGCCAAGTTCACTATGGGACAATACATACATAAGCTTTAAAGAAAGCACAAGCTAAAATATAAAATCTCTTTATTGAGAGAAAGAGAGAGCACTAAGGCATCAATACCTTAAAGAATACAAGGGGTTTTACCCCTATTTATACACACAAGGAGGGTTAAAAAAGGATGCCAAAGGGGGCTCCCAAAGAGTCGTTGGGAGCCCCCAACGACTCTATTGTGGGGCCCCTATTTGGCGTGAAATAAAAAACAAAAAAAAAAGATAAAAAAAACAAAATAAAAACAGAAAATAAATAAAAGAAAAAAATAGTTGTTTAATAAAACAACTATGAAAAGACTATAATACCCCTATTGAGTATTATAGTGTTATATATATATATATTAATACATATGATTTAACCCCCCCCCCCCCTCAAACTTTACGGGGAGATGACCGAAAGTTTGCCAAGGAGAAACATGAAGCATGGAGCAGGAAGAGCTTTAGTGAAAAAATCTGCTAACTGATATTCTGATGTGACATTTGGCAGTGTAACTGTTTCACGTAGATACTCATCACGAACATAATGGCAGTCCATTTCGATATGTTTGGTCCGTTCATGAAAGGTGTGATTGCTGGCAATATAAATGACACTTTTGTTGTCACAAGAAAGCTTTGAGGCTTCAGTAATTTTAACCCCCATATCTTTGAGAAGACTTTGAAGCCAAACAAGTTTCATTGTAGTAGTTGCTATAACTCAGTATTCAACTTCAGTAGAGGATAGTGAAACTTTCTGTTGCTTCTTGCATCTCCAAGTAATTAAGGAATCTCCTAGAAAAGCGAGTAGTTGAGATTCTATCATTAGGGTTACCTCCTCAATCTGCATCAGTATAAGCAAGTGAATTTAATGAAGAAGATGAGGATAGAAATAGCCCTTTAGTTATGGTGTTTTTGATGTATCGAAAGACCCAGAGTACAACACCCATATGCACAGTTGTAGGAGCATGCTGAAATTGACTAGCAGAGTGAACAACATGGGTGATGCCAGGCCTGGTGATAGTCAGATATGTGAGATCCAATGAGTTGTCTGTAGGGTGTGGTATCTTCTAGAAGAACCCCATCTTCCAACCTTAATTTGGCATTTATTAATTCTGGAGTCTCTACCTTTTCATCATCTGAAATGCCAGACTTAGTATATATATCTGCAACAAGCTTTGTCTGTGATAGAATATATCCTTGGGGAGAATATGCAACTTCAATGCCAAGGAAATATCTAAGAAAACCTAAATCAAACATGTTAAAGCTAGCTTTTAGCATATTTTTAACATTAACTATACTATCTTGATCATTTCCTGTGATAATCATGTCATCAACATAAAGTAATAAGATAACAATCATAGTACCTACACTTTTCATAAAAAGAGCAGTGTCAGTATAACAAGAACGAAATCTCAATTTAATCATGATATCACTAAATCGATCATACCAAGCCTTTGGGGCTTGCTTAAGACCATATAAAGCCTTTAAAAGTTTAAGGGTTTGAGCATGTCCAATGGTAACTCCGGGTGGTGGATCCATATATACTTCATTGAGATTTTCATTTAGAAAAGCATTTTTCACATCAAGTTGATATATAGGTTATTTTTTGATTGATGCGACAACTATTAAGGTTCTAACACTTGTCATTCTGGCTACAAGAGTGAATGTTTCCTCGTAGTCAATTCCATATTCTTGCGAATATCTCTTAGCCACTAATTTGGCCTTATATATTTCTAAGGATCCATCGCTTTTGGTTTTAACCTTAAAGACCCATCGACATCCAATAGGTTTTTTTATGTGAATGTAGTTTGACTATTTCCCAAGTATTGGCCTTTTGTAAGGCATTTAGTTCTACTTTCATGACTTCAACCCAATGTGATATAGTTTTGGCTTGATTATAATGAGCGGGTTCATAATATGAATGTAGTGTTATCAGGCAAGCCTGATAATTAGGTGCTAGAGACTCATATGACACAAACCTATTGGGTGAAATTGATTCTTTAAAAGATCTCCTAACAGGGGGTTCCTCTAAAGATTCAGTAAGTTGAGAAAATTTCTCCAAGGCACTGATAGGCCTTTCTTGGTCTCTTCGGGTATAAACATTAATATTGTCATTACTGATATGGTGATAAGTCAATATTGGATACATTACAAGTATCCTCTACATTTTCTGGATGATTCATAGAATCATCACATATATCAGCTATAAGATCATGTAAAAATATGTAGTCAATTTCATTTGTATTTCCTAGGTTTTCAAATCCATTCTTTTCTTCCAAAAGGGTTACATCTTTTGAAACATATAGTTTGTTATTTTTGAAATTAAAACATCTATAGCCTTTTTGATTTTCCCCGTAGCCTAAAAAGACACATTCAATCGCCTTTGGTGATAACTGAAAAGAAGTCATCTACGGATCTGGATTCAATCCAGACCCGTATCCATATAAAAGCCATGTTATGTTGTAATTATAACTTTTTATTAAAGGGTATTTCTGTACCCTAATTTTTATAATCTCTTATATATGTATTACTGAATAGATCAGTCACATATGAATGATTTCAGCCATGACCTTCTGCAGCCCTCTTTCTCTATCACTTGGTTTTCTCCTTGCGAAGGTAAATCTGGAGTTCACCTTTTAACATGGTATCAGAGCAGTAGAAAGCTGGGTCTGGGATTGCTTCTCCAAAAGGATTGTCCAAAGAGATCTTAAGTTCCAAGCCGAGAAATCTGTGAGTTTCAATCTACGTCTTCTCTAAATCCAAAACTGTGTTTTCCTTCAATCTGCGTTATTTTTTTTCTAAACCCTGGTAATCTGCGTTAGTTCTTCTTTTCTTTAAATTAGCGTCTTCTTCCTTCTTTTAAATTTGCTTTCTTTTCTTTAAATCAGCATCTTCTTCCTTCTTTCCTTAAATCTGCATTCTTCCAATCAACGTCTTTTCTGAACTTATATTTGCGTCTTTTCTGAATTCACGCATCCTTCTTTAAATCTGTGTTTTGACTTATAAGGTTTTTGTGTTCGTTAATCAACGTCTTTTTGTTCCTTCAATCGCCCACTTCTGAAACTCCTTTCTCTAAAATCAGGAACGTCTCTCCATGCCAAAATATCGACTCTTATCTCCTTCTGTTGCCAACAATCTTCGCTCCTTTAAAAAGGGATCATCGACAGGATCCTCTGCTGCTAATCTGATTCATTTGAAATATTTTTGCTTTATATATATCATTCTTATTATTGGAGATTACAGAATTTGTTGGAGACTAGTTATATTCTTTTAACAAGGGGCTTTTATCGATTTGGAACTGATTCAGCATTGACACCATCAGACCTGCCATGTTCGCTGGCCACGACAGGATATAATTTTCCTGGTTAAACTTCTGCAAAAAAAAGGGGGCAGGATATTAAAAGTGGCTGATTTTTTATCAATCGACTGAATCTAGTCCAGAAATTCTCTTTTTTCCTTTTAACATCATTTTCCTATGTTTTCCTCAATGGATTCCTCATTCTCACAAATGGCTCTTTCTTCTAATTTTCTTAGTCAAGTCGTCTCTGAGAAGTTAAACAATACCAATTTCCTGACTTGGAAAAGACAGATCGTTCATTTTATAAGGACTCAAGATCTTTCTAGACATCTGGATGGGTCAATTCCAGCCCCTCGAGGGTTTATCTCGCAGGAAAAGGAAGATGATAAAGGGGCATCTTCTACTGTGCTTCTCAGAAATCCGGATTACATCGCTTGGATGAAGAGAGACCAAACATTGGTGGCATACATCACCTCTACATTGTCGCAAGAGGTTCTTATAGCCATTCTTGATGATTGTTCAGCCAGGGAGTTGTGGGACAAGTTACTTCAGACATATTCACAAATATCCGAGGCTAGAGTTGTGTTAAGCAAGAATTTCAGATGTTGAGGAAAGATTCCATGTCTATCATGGAATACTTAAATAGAATGAAGAGCATCACAAATCAGCTGACTATCGTGGGATGTGTGGTTAATGATAAAGATAAAGTACAACAAACTCTAAGCGGGCTGAGGCCAGATTATCATGTTCTGACATCTTTATTGTGTCTTCCAGAGCTTCCTAAGTTCAAAGATCTACGTGCAAAATTGTTACAATATGAGATGAGTCTGAAGGGTTTCTCTGAAGAAAATCATGTGCAATCTGGGACTTAAGAAGTTCCTACTACAAGGCTGACTTATGGCAGAGGAAGATGAGGTGGTGCCTTTCGAGGCAGGAGTGGACAGGGAAGACCTGGCTTTGGGGGACGTGGGCTACTTTCAACGCCCAATCTTTCTTCCAATCTGCAAGGTCAAAGGCCCATTCCTACCTGTTTTTTATATAACAAAAGGGGACATATTAAAGCAAATTGTTGGTTCAATCCCCAAAATAAAGGAAAATCTTTGCAACCAGAAGCCAAGAAAGACACAGAAAACTCAAAGGCTGGAAGAGAAGTAAATAAGTTACTATTGGGAGCACTGAATATGAAGCAAAATGATAAAGACACTTGGTATGTTGACTCAGGGGCAACAACTCACGTTTCAGGTGATGTGGGTAAACTCCTAAACCTTATTCCTTATGTTGGTAGAAATAGTATAGTCACAGGAGATGGAACTCACCACTCCATCTCACACATTGGAAATGTTGTTATACCCATGTCTAAGTCTTCTCTCGAACTTTCAAATGTTCTTCATACACCAAATATTCAGAAAAATATTGTTTTTGTCTCAAAACTTATTGATGATATTAATGCCTCAGTTGAATTTACTCACTCTTCTGTCTATGTCAAGGATCTTCGCACGAGGGAGACATTCGCTGAAGGAAAAAGGCGAGGCAATATGTACATTTTTCAAGAAGATCCCTCCTCCACAATTCATTCCACTTGTTCATCCTTGAAGCTCTATCAACATCCATCATTAGTTTCTTCTGAGTCTGTGTTCGTTATTTTTGAATGTAATAAGCCAATTCTTTGGCACAGTTGATTGGGTCATTATGGTCATCATTTTATTGAAAAACTTGTCTCAAATAATTTGATTCCTAAGTATGGGTTCAGATGCAAATGAAATAAAATGTCCGAGTTGTCATTTATGTAAAAGTCATGTTTTACCTTTCAATTCAATCAATAAAAGAGCTTCAAGACCTTTTTGTTAAATTATAATCCATAAGACAATGTATTTTATAATATATATTTTATATGTATAAAAGAAGATACATATACATATATATTTCATATATATGTACATGTATCCATCTACTTGTATATATAATATATATTTCTTTCTTGTATTAGCTGTAGGGGTATTTTAGTCATTTTACACATATTTATGTCGTTGAATATGATTGTAATTCTTCCTTTTAATTTTTCTTATTTTTGTAACTTTTTCTTTTTATTTTATCCTTTTTTTTATGTACTATTTCTGTACACAGTCAGTAGCTGACTGTGTACAGTGTACAACAGTCAGCCACTGACTATTGTACACAGGTAAGAATAAGAGATGTTGGGTTGACTCCCAACGGCTCTAATTAGAGCTGTTGGGAATCAGCCCAACAACTCTTATGAGTTGCTAAAGCTTATAAATAAGGGCTGTAAGCCCATTGTAAAGGTAGAATTTCAGTAAGGAGTTGTCTCCTTAAGCTTATAAGCTTATAAACACTGTGCATTTATTGCACTTCTTTTGTGGTGTAAAGCTTATAAACACTGTGCATTTATTGCATTTCTTTTGTGGTGTAAAGCTTATAAACACTGTGCATTTATTTTGTGTCTTGAGTATTTGAATTATCAAGTTATTTGAAAACTTGATTGTTTGCAAGGATTCTTCACATGGTATCAAAGCAAGGTTGGAAAAAGAAAGATCATGTGGATTCTCAATTTTTCAGGTGCCTCGAAAAGCGTGCCCTCAATTTTTTGGTGATTGGAGTGGATCATCTTGTTCATCCAATATTTTAGAAGACTCTTCTATCAAGAAAGGTCTAAACATCCTTTGTGGTACGTATTTTTTTTCATCATCTCTCCTCTCTAATGGGTGAAAAAGACTCATTTTTCTCTCGGCTTCAAACTCAATGGGTCCAACTATCACGTTTGGGCCGGAAACATGGATGCTCATATTAAAGGAAAAGGGCTTTGGGGCTATGTCCAAGGCTCGATTCTCGAACCGGAGCCAAAGATAAGCTTGATGGAGAAAGGAGAAATAAAAATCCTTGAAGGCGAAGAAAGAGCCAAGGCTCTTGAAGACTACACCAAAAAGCATGAAGAATGAGAGATGAGAAATTTTAAAATCCTCTTATGGATTTTCTCATCCGTAGAAACAAGAATTAACGCCAATATTATCAAGTTTAAGAAGGCTTCTCAAGCGTGGGAGTACCTTGAGAAGAGGTACACCTCTAGGGGCTTGTCCCATAAATATTACCTCCAAAAGAGGGCGCTAACTCTTCATCAAGGAGAAATGACTATATGGGAGTATTTTGCCGAACTCTCTTCTATTTGGGATGAGCTTGCTATGCTCAAACCCAAGTGGAGTGGAGAAGCCATAGAGCTTCGTCATAAACAATTGGAAGAAGATAGATTTTTTAATTTTTTGAATGGGCTTAGGCCTGAATTCGAACAAATCCGGTCTTCTCTTTTATCCGCCTTCACTTCCCTCTCTCTTGAAGATGTAATTACTAAACTAAGTGGGGAAGAGACTCGTATGGGTATAAGTCAGCCACTGATTGTTGTACACAGGTAAGAATAAGAGACGTTGGGCTGACTCCCAACGGCTCTAATTAGATCTATTGGGAATCAGCCCAACAACTCTTATGAGTTGCCAAAGCTTATAAATAAGGGCTGTAAGCCCATTGTAAAGGTAGAATTTTAGTAAGGAGTTGTCTCCTTAAGCTTATAAACACTGTGCATTTATTACATTTCTTTTGTGGTGTAAAGCTTATAAACACTGTGCATTTATTTTGTGTCTATTTAAATTATCAAGTTATTTGAAAACTTGATTGTTTGCAAGGATTCTTCACACTTTTGAGATCATATGTTCTGATGTCTGGGCCTTGCCCCAATTGCTTCTGGTTCTGGAAGTAGATATTACTTTATCTTTGTTGACAACTAGTTATTCACGTTATACTTGGATATTCTTCATGAAGCATAAATCAGAAGTCTTTGGATTATTTCGAAAGTTTTATTCCTTTATCAAAAACCATTTCTCTGAGAACATTCTACATTTTCAATGTGACAGAGGGGGAGAGTTCTCCTCTAGTGATTTTATTAAATTTCTCCAGCATAATGTTATAAGGAGGAGAGTGTCTTGCCCACATACACCTCAACAAAATGGGATTGCTGAGAGGAAGCATCGACATATTATTGAGAGTGCAATGAGCATGGTGCATGATAGTAATCTCCCTATTACTTTATGGATAGAGGCTTTTCACTCTACAATGCATGCGATAAACCGCATGCCTATGACACTGTTGGAAAACAGATCACCATACTTCACACTTTTTGGCATTCATCCTAATTACCATGAATTACGTGTTTTTGGATCTGATTGTTATGTGCACATTGAAAACTCATTGAGGCATAAGTTTTAAGACAAAGCCTTGAAGTGTAGATTTGTGGGGTATGCAAATGACTATAAGGGGTGGTATAGGTGCTATGATCCTTCGAGTAAACGCATCAAAGTGTCGAGAAATGTTATTTTTGATGAGATGGACTTTGATAATCAACCAACTAACTCCTTCAGCTCAGGATCCAATGTTGAAGTATATTATCCATGGCTAAGCTCCAAACTCTTTTCCAACATTAATAATGAATGCCCTCCGGACTGCAGTCAGAAGGAAGCATGTGAGGAGTCAGAAGATGCATCACAATCAAAAGAGGTTGTTGGACAACCCTTGGAAACAGGAAGGTATAAGGGCATCGTCGACACTCGACGTGAAAAGAAACTTCCACCTACTTCCTGTCCGGACCTTAATGTGCCTCCTACTTCCTCACAGACGTTGGTTGTCAGGAGGTCTACTCGGGCTCGACACCCACTTGACCAATGGGTGAGCTACAAAAAATTTTCACTGGATTTTCAATTGTTTTTGATAGCCATAAACAAAGAAGACGAACCTCTCACATTTTATCAAGCTGCTTACTCAAAGAAGTGGATTGAAGCGATGAATCAAGAAATGGAAGCCCTACATGAATGTGGTACTTGGGAGGTTGTTCCCAGACCACCCAATAGAAATGTAGTTGGATCGAAATGGGTGTATTGAAAAGTACAAAGCTAGAGTTGTTGCCAAAGGATTCACACAAGAGCAAGGGCAGGATTTTGATGAAACTTTTAGTCCTGTTGTGAAAATGGAGACCATTCAAATTGTGTTAGGTCTAGCTGTTGAATATGGATGGGCATTAAGTCAGTTAGATGTTAAAAATACCTTCCTGCATGGAGATCTAAAGGAGGAAGTTTATATGGAGCAGCCCGCAGGATATACATAACAAGATGCTAGTCAAAACGTGTGTAAATTAAAACGAGCGATATATGGTTCGAAACAGGCATCTCGTTGTTGGTTCAAGAGTTTTTCACTTGAAATGCAGAGACATGGCTTCTCTAGGTCTCTTCTTGATCATTCATTATTCATCTACAAGAAGCAGAGTGTAGGGGTGGCAAAACCTGACACGACCCGCCAACCTGCCTCTTAGGCGGGTTCGGGTTGGGCTTAAATGAACCCGTTTAATAAACGGGTCAACCCGCCTAACCCGTTTATTAAACGGGACCCGCCTAACCCGTTTATTAAACGGGTCGGGTTCGTGTCAGGGGTATGCCAACCTGCCAACTCGGCTGACCCGTTTAATAAACGGGTTAGGCGGGCGGTTCAACCCGACCCACCAACCCGCCCGCTAACCCGCCAACCCGTTTATCCGACCCAACCCGTTTATAAACGGGTTGGCGGGTCGTGTCGGGTTACCCGTGTAATAAACGGGTCGGGTTCGTGTTTGCCACGGCTGACCCGTTTAATAAACGGGTCGGGTTGAGGGATGCTGACCCGCCAACCCGTTGGGTCGACCCGTCAACCCGACTCGATTGCCACCCCTAGTAGAGTGTGACCACACTCCTATTGATATATGTAGATGACATCATCATTACAGGTAACTGCGAAACTCATATTGAGGATGTAAAGAAATTGTTGAATCAGAGATTTAAAATGAAGGATCTGGGAGATCTACGATATTTCCTTGGGGTGGAAGTCGACAAGACATGCAATACTCTTACTCTCACTCAACACAAGTACACAGTGGATATTCTTAGTATATCAGGTATGATGAATTGCAAACCCTTGGCAACCCCAAGTGTCATACATCAGAAACTGAGCTCTAAAGAGGGAGATTTGTATGAAGATCCTACTAGATACCGCAACATAGTAGGTATGTTACAATACCTAACATTCACTTGACCTGACATAGTGTATTCTGTCAATCAGGTATTTCAATTTATGCATGAACCTCGTACATTACATATGGAGGCAGTTAAGAGAATACTAAGATATCTAAAAGGCACTGTCAGCGATGGACTTGTGTACAAAAAAAGTGGGCTGAATCAAGGCGCACATGAGATCATTGTCTATGTTGACACTGATTTGGCAGGGGATTCAAATGAACGCGGATCAAGATCTGGTTATTGCAGTTTTCTTGGGTCAAACCTAGTTTCCTGGAGCAGTAAAAAGCAAAAAGCCATAGCTAGATCGAGCACAGAGGCCGAATACAGATCGATGGCTTCCGCGACTGCAGAGAATGGATAAGACATCTCCTCACAAAGATAGTGTAATGCCCCAAAAATCCAGGACTTGTAACTTTTAGAATAGTTTAGAAAGCTTTGAAATCATACGATTATCCGAGTTTAAATAGTACTTCAGCGGAAAATGATATTTTTAAAACAATAAGTCAATGGACCTTGAGCGCATTACATTGAGAATTTGTTCATGAGATTTTTACAACTCATTATGTTTGTTGAAACCAAAAAAAGAAGTTTACTAAAACAGTTTTAGTTACTCAAGATTTAATTAAAAGAGAATTTTTGAAATACACTTTATACCAAATTTACCAACATGTCCTCAGGAGCGAAACGTCAAGGAAAGAGCTTCATCTTGATCTCATCACGCCATCGTACCATCGCAGGCTGTATCACCTATACATCACCTGCCCATAAAATGGGTCAGTTTCACGAAAAACTGATAGGTGCACATACAGGACAATATAGAACATAATTAAGCAGAATAATTTAATATGTCCAGTAGACAAGCAATTAAATAACAATTTAATTTCAACATAGTCGTGGAGCAAACTATCATGAGTACAATGCTAAAATTATTACAAGCATTTCACTGACACGAGTAGGCTAACTATCACAAGCAAAGAATTGCATAAGCAATTGAACTAGCAAAATACAATGCTACATCAACCATACTCACAATTCCATAAGTATTGCATGCTATAACCTTCATACGTGCATAACTCAACAAATTGTGTGATCAGATTTAAATTATATTTTGATATTAATTGGCCAAGTGGGTACGCACAAGGCACGACTCTAGAAACAGCCTAGACTGATCCGGGGGTTTATTATACTATGTATTTTATGATAACCCGGATAGCTGACTGAGTCCGCACCTAAGGGAACGGTCAGTGACCAAGAGAGAAATCCTCAAAGCAGCATAAACAATGGATGCATCCTGAATATAGAGGGCTACCACCTAGGATAATTATGGTAGTGCTCTTCCCCTAACTCCGATGACTGGGGAAGCCGAGTCTTTTGCTCGTAACTGCCATTAATGGCTTGTCCATCGAAGTTTTTGTACCTTCTCATCCTCTCTCCTGACAGGAGTCAGCGGTTCGAATGAGTACATCAGGGTTAGTTAACTGAAGACCCATTTTACATATTCTGGTCTTTCGACCCAATTCAAGTATCTTGCCGGTGAAGGCGGATTCATCACTTATTTAGGTGATCTCAACATTTTGTTATTTGCACTCATCGAGGTTGCCACAACCTACTCATCCATTCATCGCAACGTAAGAAGACGTACTTGTCAAAAAGTACGGTCGTATATACCATAAGTACGACTACGACGAAAGGGGGATGGTTTCACAAAAGAAACCCCAACAAATATTATCTGCAAAAGAAGTAATTCAACACAGTTTGGCAAGATAAGTCTTGAATTCATTTCATTAATATTTTGCATATTTCATGATACAAGGTCGTCTCGGATCTCTCGTCCGATCAACAAAGTACTTAACCTGTTGTGCATGTCTAAAAGTACGCTACACCAAAAAGAAAGGGGTGTGTAGGCTTCTCAACAGGAAATCCCTCAACACACAACTTCATGGCGATCCAAAGAATATAGGAGTGCTCATTTGGCATGATTCATCCTTGACAACCACAATGCCACATTGAGTCATTCACACAAGGCACATTGCTATCGATTTTGCATCCAAAATTTATCTTAGTATCAACATGATTCGCACAACACTCGACACTAGGTTTGATAAATGAAGAATGGGTCCTTCAACAGAACCCACTCAATCATAGGCTCATGCCCCTTATAGGGGGTATTCGACTTGGGTCGCAACTCGAATCAAAGTTATAAAACATTTCTCTCAAGTGTGTGGACTTGGGAGGGCCTAATTACGACCGCAATCTTGCAATACTTAAAACTTAACTTTGTAAAAGCTGTGCATTTTGAAGAGCACTGGGTTCGTAGAAGGAAACCCTCCTTAAAAGAACTATAGCGCACAAACGCAACTTCCATTATCTTGAAAACAAGCAAAACAAGATATGCACGAGACTGTATTTATGTAGGTACATACTTAAAATGAATAGGAGCCTGTGCACATTATACCAGGATGGCAAAACTCAAAGCAACTCTCGATTTGCGAAGCGCACATCGAACGAAAAGCACATAAGTAATGCACGAAGTAGTAAATCGTACCTCAGACAAGTAAATCGTACCTCGAACAACTATAAACTGTAGGCAATACTCAAAGTACGTGATTACACCATAGCCAAATATACAAGCCAGCAAGTAAGGTCATAGGTAATACACGAGGTACAAAAACGTACATCGCCCAAAGGAACGTACAGACAAGTATATATGCAAGCAATTAAGGGCACAAGTATTGCAAAAAGTACGAAAGCATACCTCAACTACATAAGCAAATATGCAAATTAATACTCGAAGAGTGAAACCGTACCTCGACTCATAAATATGCAGACAAGAAAATACGTAACGCAGAAGCAATATAAATCTAAGTACATCTAGCATGGACATCTTAATTATTTCAACTTAAATAGGTTCATCTATTGCCCCTAGTGCGACTTTACCCTACCTCGGAAAGTTGCGAGGTTGCGATACTCTCTGAGCGTAAGTGAGCACGAAGTTGAGCCACGGAGGGCAAGCAAGGTCCACCGTTCAACCTGCGATGCTTAGAACGTTAGCAATATGCCCTAATACGAATGAGAAGCGGGTCCGGTAAGACTTGATATGGTACCGGACCCCAAATACGAGGGTAGACAAGGCGCTCAGCTCCCTGCAGAAGAGGGACAGAGGCAACAAGGCAGGGAGCCTGAGGTTCCCTGCTTGCTGGAACAATAAAGGGTAGAGGAACAGGGGGAGTAGAGCCCCTGTCAACAAAGCAAATGGCAGGGGAGGTGAAGTCCCTTGTCGGCAAAACAAGAGAGACAGGGGGAGCAGAGCCCCCTGTCAACAAGGCAAACGGCAGGGGCCTCCTGCCGACAAGACAAGAAGGACAGGGGGGAACGGAGCCCCCTCTGTTGACAAAACAAACGGCAAGGGGGGCTGAGCCCCCTGCTGGTAGGACAAGAGGGTCAGGGGGAACAGAGCCCCCTGTCGACACCACGAACGGCAGGGGGCTCTGCCCCCCCTTGCCGGCAAGGAAAGAGGGACAGGGGGAATGAAGCCCCCTGTCGACACCACGAACGGCAGGGGGCTCTGCCCCCCTTGCCGGCAAGGAAAGAGGGATAGGGGGAACGGAGCCCCCTGTCGACACAATGAACGGCAGGGGCTCCGCCCCCTTGCCGGCAAGGAAAGAGGGACAGGGGGAGCGGAGCCCCCTGTTGACACAATAAGCAAGAGTGGTGGTGGTGGTGGTGGGGGGGGGGGGGTGGGGGGGGCTTACCTGAGGAGAAGAAAGGCGGCTGGCGGTCGTCAGCACGGTAGCCGGAGGTCGCTGCTCGCAGCAAAGAGGAGGGAAAAGGTGGTGGTCGGCGGGTCGCTGGCACCTCCGCAGTAGAGGGAAGAAGAAGGTGGAAGGTGGTGAAGACCGGCAACAAGTGGTCGCCGGAGACAACGATCGCGGGGGACGAGAGGAGGCGACGGGGTTCGCGAGAAGGGATCTCGGTGCAAGGAGAGCAAGGAGGAGGAGACTCGAGAGGGAGGTGCGTCTATCCTCCCCTCCTGCGATGCTCTTAAAGAGCTCGGGGAGGGCCGAAAATCGGGGAAATCCTCAAGGGTTTCCCCTTATCCTGTCGAGTGGGTGGGGGTGCGGCCCACTGGGGAGAGGGTTTGTTTTTAAACAAATCCTCCCCCTGCGTCAGGTTTTAAAGCCTTAACGAGAACGGGCCCGGGTCGGGTCCAGACCCGGCCCGACCCGGATCCGATTTTTTTTTTTCACGTGGGTTTTACAGATAGGAGAATCGATTGCTCGATCACTCTTACTATGTGACAACCAAAGTGTCATCAATATGTCCTTCAATCCTATTTATCATAGTCGAGCAAAACACATTGAAATAGACCAACACTTTGTAAGGCAAAAGGTCGAAGAAAAAGAAATTGAGCCCAATTTTGTCCGAACAGAAGAGGAAGTTGCAGACATATTCACAAAAGGATTGATAAAGGACAGGTTTTGGATGTTAAAAGACAAGTTGTTCATGATCCAAGATCATGTACAACTTGAGGGAGGGTGAAAAGAAGTCGTCTACAGATCTGGATTCAATCCAGACCTGTATCCATATAAAAGCCATGTTATGTTGTAATTATAACTGTTCATTAAAGGGTATTTCTGTACCCTAATTTTTATAATCTCTTATATACGTATTACTGAATAGATCAATCACGTATGAATGATTTCAGCCGTGACCTTCTGCAGCCCTCTTTCTCTATCACTCGTTTTCCTCCTTGCGAAAGTAAATTTGGAGTTCACCTTTTAACAATAACTTGTCTCTCTTATGTAAGAGGACAAAACATTTATAACCAAAGATGCGAAGGCGATTATAGTTAGGTGAGAATTTGAAAAGTTTTTCATATGGAGAGACATTCTTTAGTTTAGAAGAAGGCATTTTATTGATTAAATATGTTGAGGTCAAGATGACTTCGACTCAAAAATTTTTTGGAATATTTTTAGAGGCAAACAATGTTCTAGCGGTTTCTATAATATGCCTATGTTTTCTTTTCGCTAGTCCATTTTGTTGTGGAGTTTTAGGGCACAATTTTTTATGACAAATCCCATTTTGTTTTAAATAATTTTGAAATTCGGTAGATAAATATTCTTCACCGGAATCGGATCTAAGAATGGGTATATTACCTTGAAATTGATTTTGTATTTTCATATGAAATTCTTTAAAGAAGGAAAACACCTTAGGCTTGAATGTTCCATTTAGCTTAGGGCAAACGGGTTTGATGTGACCCAGCTCATAACAATGAAGACATACAATCATCTTTCTTCCTCCATTATAGTTTTCTTGTTTTTCAAAATGGGGTGGTTACAATCATCTTTCTTCCTCCATTATAGTTTTCTTGTTTTTCAAAATGGGGTGGTTTATAGGTTTTGACATTGTTACCGGGTTTGGATATGGCAAGCACTTCATCAATGGTTTTACTCATGCCAAGCCTAGTTTCCTCTTATGTGATTTCAGCTATGACATCTTCTATTGGAGGAAAAATAGATCTATGGAGAAGTGATGACCTCACTTGCTCAAATTTGGGACGTAGTCTAAACAAAAATTGGAACAATCAGTCTTGTTCCATTTGTTTTTGTCTTAGTTCAACATCCTCCATAGCCACCCATTTTGGCTCTAAAAGAGCCAACTCATCCCATAATGGGTTTAATGCACTATAATAATCGTGTATACTTGAATCACCTTGTTTGGTGGTTCTAATTTTTTCTTGCAAAAAATATGCTCTTGCAAGGTCTTTTTGGGTATACATACCCTTCATAAAGAACCAAACCTCATTGGCTTGGCGGAATTTAGCTATATTTGCACATACCTTGAGTTCAACATTGTTCATGAACCAAGCAAGAATCTTGGCGTGGTTGCTTTCTCAATCTTCAACTTTCTTTTGGTGGTCTTCAATGGCTTTGAGATGAGCATTTCCCTCAAGAGCCTTTTCTTGACCCCCTTCAATCTTGGTGAGCTCTAATCGAGGTTCTGGAATGAAACCCATTACATAGCCCCAAAGTTTTTTACCTTTGAGGTTGTTCTCCATTGCCGATGCCCATATCATGTAGTTCTTTCCATTGAGCTGGATAGGTCGATTTTGGATTCCATGATGCCCACCAAAGTGTCTGAAGAATGAAGACAATGAACGTAAAGACGAATATCACGCCTTTTCTTTTATGAACCGAATGACTCTGATACCATGTAATGAACTATGCAGAAAGGTAAAGAATGCTAAAAAGCATTCACGATGTCCCACAATGGACTAATACACAAAAGGAACAATAGCCAAGTCCACTATGGGACAATACATACATAAGCTTTAAAGAAAGCACAAGCTAAAATATAAAATCTCTTTATTGAGAGAAAGAGAGAGAGTACTAAGGCATCAATACCTTAAAGAATACAAGGGGTTTTACCCCTATTTATACACACAAGGAGGGTCTAAAAAGGAGGCCAAAAGGGGGCTTCCAAAGAGTCGTTGGGAGCCCCCAACAGTCACATTTGTGACCGTTGGGGGCCCCAACGACTCTATTGTGGGGCCCCTATTTGGCGTGAAATAAAAAACAAAAAAAAAGATAAAAATATGAAAT
This sequence comes from Nuphar pumila, assembly GCF_984573655.1. Lineage (NCBI taxonomy): Eukaryota > Viridiplantae > Streptophyta > Magnoliopsida > Nymphaeales > Nymphaeaceae > Nuphar > Nuphar pumila. The sequence goes on along the minus strand of NC_143265.1, from coordinate 14,310,643 downwards.
AAAAACAGAAAATAAATAAAAGAAAAAATAGTTGTTTAATAAAACTGTGAAAAGACTATAATACCCCTATCGGGTATTATAGTGTTATATATATATGTATTAATACATATGATTTAACACAAAGCTCTTATTTTTTTTGTTGTTTCCAGACCTTCTCAAGTGGTAAAGAGCTCTGATCCCCAAAATTGTGAATTTTCCCCTGTTGCCCTAGTAACCTTTAAAGGATGAGCTTGCCTAGTGACCTAAATTTCTAGGGAATCTCCTCATTTATGATGCAATGAAAGCAAAGGGCCTAACGCAATGACGGAATAATTGATCTGTTACCTAGTAGTGTCTTGTGAATTCTTCCCTCTTTGCCTTCAGTTATATATGAAAAATGATTCGTAAACTTTATTGTGACTGTCCCACATTGGTTTTCCGTGGATCCCATTATCAAGAAGTGTATCCAGCTTCTTGTACCATTTTTTCGTGGTCCGGATCCCTTCTAATCTGTGTAGATTACAGATGTAGGGGTGTTGGGAAAGCCATAAGTTTCGAGTTATTCATGTAAAAAGGATAATATTTGCAAGATGGTATAATCTTTGTCACAAGCTTCCTACATGAAAAAGCTAGTGATCATAAGTGACCTTTTCCCAACTAGTTTTTTATGATTAATAATGTAGCAATGAATAGGCAGCTTCTGGACCACAGGTCTGTGTAGCCAGTTGGGATGGGCCTAGGCTCAAACATGATTTGGTGGACTGAACATGGTGTAGTCCAGAAGGCCTACACGGGCTGCATGGCTTCTTTTGTGGGACCAAGCTCATAACTTATGGTGGTCCACTCTTGGTTTATATCTATAGACTCCAAAATATAAAACTAACCATTGTATCATACTTTTCATCATTCATTTACTACTTTCATGCATTAAAGTTGACTCCGAGGTGACATTTTTTGGGTCATTTTTAAAAGGCATCATTTTTTTGGAATTGTAATCTGTTGATTTTCACCACCTTGAAAGTTGAATATATTGATGTATTAGAGATGATTGAAGCTCCTAATATAATGCACAAATCATGCTAAACACATCTGGATGGTTAGATCAAATATTTGGTGGCTAGATCTATGTGAACAAGAGGTGTGCCATATATATATATATATATATATATATATATATATATATATATATATACTGGCACTCTTACATAATTTAAGAACCTCTTTACAACTTTTTGAAAATGGCCTAGTTTTTCTTGGTGTTTTGCATGTCATTTCTAAATTCTTTGTAAATTTTATCAAATTGCCCCCATCACGAACATGATAGATTTGTAGTTTCTTTAAATACTTCAGGCAATTTCATAAATCTCTGCCTGTTACCCTGCTCTTTTCCACCACGAAACCTCTCTCTCTCTCTCTGTTTCTCAGATGGACTGCAGTGGAAGACTTGGAGACATTGAGGTTTGAACGAGGTTGTAGAGGGGGGAAGTGATCAGTCGTGCAGGGAGGAGGAAGGGAGGATTTTGTTGAGCCTCTCTCTCTCTGTTGACGGGCTTGTGTGGATGGAGCCTTAAGGGAAGGAGTAGCAGGAGGAGGAGAGGGAGGATTTGATGGAGATTTGCCATGAGTTTGATATTATCTCTTTGAGGGCTTGATTTTGTATTTCCATCTTCATTTGGAGAGTGAGTTCTTATGGATTTCTTTTGTGTTTTAGGTTCTTCTGTACATATATTATTTCATGCTTTCAAAGATCACACTTTAGGTGTTATTTTTATGTTTTTGATTATTGAGGATATTTTTTCAGGTTCCGATTTCTTGTGTTTGAAATTATGAATGGTATAGAGTTTTGGATTAGTGAAGGGAATTTGCTGCTGGTGTTTCTTTTCCAAGAGTAAATTATGATCTACCTTTTTGTATATGATCTACTTATATGGTTATGGTTAGATGAAATACTTTCAGTTATATGTAATAAATCCTTCAACGATTTATGCATATATGCTAAATATTTCATATTTTCTGAGAGTATTGGCTCTTCTTGGGTTTTCTTTTTCAGGCTTAGCTTTTCCTTTGTAGTTGAACATGCAAGGGTTTTCGGATTTGACGAGTTCTGGTTGTCAGTATTCAAGTTTACTTTAAAATCTGTGAATTTTAGTGAATATTAGGGTATTTTCTTGAGTTGGCTTGATTCTGATTATTTAGGTTTAAATTCAGAAAGCAACAGCGGTGCTTTGGCATGAGAATGGCAGCTCCGAAGGTGACCAATGCTCTGTCTGAGAGCCAGTAGTTTGGCATGAAGATGTGAAATTCTAGAATTTGCAAATGTATGAGTTGAATCGATAATTCCACTTGCTTGTTGGGAGCATGTTTAGGATTTCAGTTGGAGATTTTGCATTTCTATTTTGTGTTGTTTAGGATGAACATTATCTCAAATAAAGGTTTGACTTGACCGTGTTGTGTAGAAGTTGGAAATGGCTTGTGTTTGTTGTGTTGAATTTTTCTTAGAAAAAAATATATTTTTGAAACTAGATTCGAATCGTATCCTAAGTTAACATGTTCTTTGGACCCAATTCTTACAATCATTGAGGTCTTTTTTGGTCCATTGATTGATAGTCCCACATAACCAAGACACACTGACAGCCTTCAAATGGGTCCAACAAGACTCAAGCATGATTCAATAAAACCCGAACATGGATCCACTGAAATGGATCCTATAAGCTTAGTTGGTCGGGCTGGTAGTGCTTAAAGGCAATCAGTAGTAAGATCCATCTTCTCCCGGGTGGATGTAGACCGAAGGAAGAATTACAAGTAAAACATTGTGTATTTGGGTCTTGCTTTGGATCTGAATTAATCAAAACTTGTGTTCATGGACACCATTTTTCACTGAATGAAGACCTGGATCCTCATTGGTGTAATCCCATTTGATCTTGTTCAAAATTGTAGTTGGAACCCACTCCATATTGGTTAAAAAAGTATCAGATTGTACTGGAAATTGGTAACTGTTAGCATTCCAGTCAAATTTTTCTACTTTGGTATGGTCACCAGAGAATTGAAAGAGCACCCGGAAGAACAATTGGCATAGCTGTTGGTAATTACCGCCTGTATTTGATGGCAGTAGGATTGAGGAATTGGAGTCAGCAACTACCAAGCCATTTTCATCATTTCTTAAAAATCCTTCCTCCCAAGCAAATTCTGGTGCTAGGGATTCCCCAGTTCTTCTCCAGAGCCCTCGATGGTCAGCTTCCAAATAAAGCCCAAATTCAGGTCCAAGAATTAGAGGAAATATGATGTGGAGCAAGGAGGGCTCAAGGTTGGTCAAATTGCTGATAAAAAAACAACTGGAAACAGTGCGAACCATGAAGAAGACTACATTTTTTTTTCTCTTTTATGAAAAAAAGAACCCAGCACTTTTAGAGAAAATTTAGTAGGATCCTCCCTATGTAATGTTTTTTATTCATTATAAATAAAAAGACGAGAAAGGAACACTGCTGACCTTATGGTGGTCTTAAAAAATTGCACTAGTTGTTTCTTTGATTTTTTTCGGTCACTGCCAGTTATGTATAAGAAATTAACATATAATAAGGGCCTTATGTGATTTGGTGAAGGTGTCACTCTCTTATAACAGAATCCAATTTTTTTCTCGTAAGATTCATTCAACTAAAATGCTTGCATCTATAGATCTGTTTTTTGGTGTCAACCTGCAGTTGTCTGCTTAATTTTGAGCTCAGAAGCTGGCAAAAGTTGATGGGCCTGTGGCTCTATTTTTTATTAACTGGCTTTAGCATGGACCTTAAGTCATAATACTCTGTTTTTTTGCCTGTCTAAAAGGACGAGGGGCTATTCTAGTAACTATATATATATATATATATATATATATATATATATATATATATATATATATATATATATATATATATATATATATATATATATATATATATATATATATATATATATAGGGAGGGAGAGTATTTGGTACCCTCATGGGAAGCCCCTAGTTGGAACTCATAGGAGGAGGTTGTTTCGACCAAATCTAACCCCATGGATGTGTTCAACATGGTCTCAAAATATTAATAATCGACACTTGGGACATATTTTTCCGATGTAAAAATACAATTTTATGAGGATTCAAAATTTGGTACATTGTAGGCCTTTGATTTAACAACCACTGCAAAATCTTAAATACACATTGGAATAACATGATCCAGACACCAATTTCTACTAACCCAAACATGTAGATCACATCTGGGGACCAAGACGTGTAAAAAACATTAAAAAATAAAAAATATTGCAGTTTTTTTACTAGGGGGTTCCTTACCCATGAGGGTAGCAAACAATAACCCATATATAATTGCCTTAGAGAATAGTTTTTGTATTAGGTCATGTATTAAAACATAAGCAAGATCTGTAAGGTGGCTCTTTTGTAGTTTGGAAACATATTACATAAGACAACCAACAATTGCAAACCTAAATACAAAGGAAGCTGATATTCTAATATTAGGGTAAAATTTACTGCTAATATTTTCTTAGATGCACCACAAGTGCCAATGAAGGAGAAAGGGAGTACTGATCTGTAGGTGAAGGGGATTAAAAACATATTGGGGAAGTGAAGGGTGAGATATGGTTCCCGTGATTCCTCTTCTTTTCTTTCTTTTCTTCTCTCTCTCTCTCTCTGTGTGTGTGTGTGTTTGTGTAAATTTGGTGAGGATTGTTGTGCTTTGTGTTGTATTTTTTTTTTGAGGATGTGACTAGAGGTCTAATTGCACGAATCTAAGATTGTAAGAATCACTCACCATTTGTTGGGGGATTTCACAAATGGGAAGAGGTTTTGTGAGTGAGAAGGGATTTAAGTTTTCTGCTTCAGCCATTTAGTTAGGAGTAATCCGCATGTGTGGATCTTGTTTGTTAATTGAAAGAGATTGTGGATATGTATTATCTTGCCTATAGCTGATTTTCCTATTTTGCAAATAAAACAAGAGAAAAAAAATTCACCTACTTTCTCCAGCTGCAATCAAACAAAGGGAGCTAGATGCAGATCAAGAAACTGATAATTTTTCACAGTGACAAAAACTCCAAGGAGTATTTATCACTGGTAGAAAAAATCACAGGGAGATTTTGTCATCCGCAGTCAAAGACACCCTTAACGTTCAATTCTTTCTTGCTATTTCTCTCCAGCTTTCTTCTATTGCATTAAAGGAAATCTTTCCCTAAAATCTCTCTTAAACATGTCATAAAGTTGCTCCCTTTATGTTTTCACAATGTTTGACAAAATCCTGAAACATTTTCAAGTTTTGATTAAATATATGTTTTTTCCCTTTAATGACAGTTTGGAATGGCTTTAACTATGAAGCTTGGGTTGGCGTTTGCTTCTTTTTACTTTTGCTGCCATTAAATATGGACAAGCAGTAGGAATATTCCTTCATGGCGAGGAAAGCTAACAGCTGTGCCATATGCGAAAATTCAAATCTTCCTTCTATATGTGTTGCTTGTGTCAACTACAGGTAACTTTTGCTAAGACCAGCTCTTAAATTCCATTACTCTGCTGTTCTTTCTTGCCTATGCAATCCCTGATATCTTATTGCATGGATTATGTCCTCTTTTGGCAACCTAAGAGATGATAAAATGATTACAAGACAGTTTTTTTCCTATGAATTCACCAGTTTAGGTTGTCATGCTTGCATAATGTTTCTTGTGAGTGGCTCATTGCATTCTATTGGTGCTTCTAAAGAATTAATGCAACAGAAAAGTGGCACTCTGAATCCACTTTGTTGCTGCATTTTGAAGGAACTACCCATAGTTGTGCTTCTTCAAAAGAAGGTCACCAAATGTGGGACATGTGATGCCACTTTTTTATGAACACAGTATCTTATTCTTTTCCTTGTTACCTTATTGCAAATGTTTTAACCACCTGTCAGTCTAAGCTGCTGCTAAGGCTCTACATGAGCCAAAATTTGTTGAGCTTTGGCTCTTGTTCTCAGCTCTTTAAGGATATTGAACTGCTTGAGCTTGAACCTAGCTGGTGTTTTTTTGCCGTAATTCATAGATGTAACTTGTGATCATATAAAGGGAATCCTCAACGCTTGAAAGCTGCAACCCCGGAGTAAATAGCCTCACCAACTACACTAAATAATACTTTATTTATTATGCATCTACATAAGCACACTGGGTAATACTTAATGCATCACATAACAACTGTAGGCAGACAAAAAATATGCACAAGCACAGGCACAGACATTTACTTGCAAACCGCCACAGTAGAGGCATTGTATCTCTTGAACTGCAAGCTTATCTGGGCTATTCAAGAGGTTGCTCTAGCTTGGCTCATTTCTACAGTGGCTTACAAAATAGAGTTGAGCTAAGCTTGTTAAATCCTGTTTCCTGAGCTGGAGCAAACTTTCACAACCTGAGACTATATTATTCATGAACGTCTTGTCTCATTTGCACTTTTACCTCCTTGATTTTCATTACTCATAGTCAAGCATTTTATTTTTCATTTCTCTACTTTTTCCCAATATGTAAATAAATTGGTGGAAGACTTGAGCTGAAAATGCTAATTGCATCTAGTAGTGGTTGAGTTGTTGATATTTCAATGACAAACATGATTTGATGTGATTCAATTTATGGTTGAGTTTTTTATCCATTATAGCTTTGAACTGTTTAGCATGTGTAAAGTTGTATGTTTGTATTTTCATGTCTTATGCTAATTTGATTGATTTTGGAAATAGCTTTGAGTTCCTTTCAGTTGCCTTTTCTTTTTGTTCTAGGACTGCAGCATTGACTAGTCACCTAGTGGTTCCTATATTCTTTGACAGTTTGTTGTTTTATTCTTTTACAGAGCTAACAATTATTATGCAACATTGAAAGCATTACGAGAAACTCGTGATTGTTTGTATGTGAAACTGAGTGGGAAGCTAATTGCTAAGGTTTGCTATATCTTTTTCTTTTTAAGATATGTCAGTAAATTTATCTAAATTGTATAAACTGTTTTCCATATTCAGAATTATCGTGAGTTACAGGCTGTTAAATCAGCCAGCTTCATGACATGGGAAGTTATTGTCCATTTCTTTATGTCCTTGGTTTGGAAATTTCTCCTATGAGTGTATATTCATCTTATCAAGATTGATAAGGATTATTTACTTCAGGTTCTGGTTTCCACTTGCTATTTTTGCTATGCAAGTGACTTGTTTGGCCTTCCCTTTTTTTCTCTAGGCATAATCATTTCTTTCTAGGCTAAACTATGTTAAACCTTAAGAGCAAAAATCATAAAAGTTTTTGAGAGTAGAAATGAGAGGACATTCCCATTTTTCCTTGTTATATCTGTAATGAAATATGCAAAAATATAAAATGAAGGCCTCTAAGGGCTTACAGGTTCATAAACACAAAGTGCGCATGCACATACATAAGTCCAACTAAGGGACAATACAAGAGCACAAAGGCACAACACAAGCACTAAGTGCATTCAAGACATTAAAGAACTAAAGAGAAGAACATAAAACATAAAAAATATTCATATTATTGAGTATGAATGTTTAAGAGAAGCATTAAGAAATGAAAGGGGATAAAAGCCCCTATTTATACACATACAAGAGAGTGTGAGACTTCAATAGAGCTGTTGGACTGTTCCAACAACTATAAATATAGTTGCTGGACTGTTCCAACCAGAGTTACCGGAAGCACCTAGGTAAAAGGGGAAACGCGCTTCGGAAGTGCGAAACGTTGCGCTTCCGAAGCGTGAGGGGAAGCGCGTCCCCCTTTTTTGGGAAGCGCGCTTCCCTTTTATGGGAAGCGTGTTTCCCTTTTTTGGGAAGCGCGCTTCCCTTTTATGGGAAGCGTGTTTCCCTTTTATGGGAAACACGCTTCCCCCTCGCTTCCCCATTTTTTCCATTTTTTTCTCTTCCCCCTCGCTTCCGGTTCGCTTCCTAGGTCGCTTCCGAGACGGTTCAAAATTTTCTTTTAAGTAGTCCCATGCTTCCCCACTTCTTAAAATTTTGAAAGTGCCTCGCTTCCCGCTCCCGCTTCCCGCTCCCGCTTCCCGCTCCCGCTTCCTCGACTGATAACTCTGGTTCCAACAACTCTATTAACTAGTCAACTCAATGTTATGTTGACTAGTAAAAAAACCCAACAACTCTATTTGGTATTTGACCAAATAGTGCCTATAAAAACATAAAAGGATAAAAAGAAAAAAATAAAGTAAAAGTACTAATGTGCCCCTAATAGGCACAACCTATTATAAAGACTGAAATGACCAAAATACCCCTAATGGGTATTTACCTATTACATCATTATAAATAATATATATATATATATATATATATATATATATATATGTATAAAGTAATGGGTAGGTGCTAAATGAAATATGCTAAATGATACTTGATAAATTGGTTTTTCTACTCTTTCGGTCTTTTTTCGCAGTTCCGACCCCATAAATGTGTTGGGCATGGTCGATTTACGAGGAATCCACACCTGAATCATGTGTTTTCGACTATGTCACAGGGACTCGGCAAAACAGGTGCCGCACCCGCGTCGACGCGACGCGGGTGCGGCATCGGGTGTGGTCAACACGACCCTGGGTGCGGTCAACGCACCCAGGGTCATTTTTGTCCACTGTTTGGGCACCCGCGTCAACGCGACGCGGGTGCGGCACCGGGTGCGGCACCGGGTGCGGTCAACACACCCAGGTCATTTTTGTCCACTGTTTGGGCGTTAAAAAAAAAAAATTTCCCCGATGAAAAGGAGGATTAGGGCAAATTTTTTTTTTGCCCTAATCTCTCCTCTCCTCTCCCCCTGAGCTCGAGCTCTCTCCCATCGCCGCCCCAGCTCCGCCTCCCAGGCTCTGCCTCCTAGGCTCTTGAGAAGAGAAAGACAATGGCCGATTCTTCTGCAGTCAGTGTGCCATTTGCAAGCCACCAAGAAGATGCTGAAAAAGAAAAGAAAAGTCAATGTAGGAGGTAGAGGAATGATACAAGTAGCATTCAATACATATGGAAGAGAAGAATTAGATAGAAAAGTTGGGAGGTATTTTTATTCTGGTTCACTCCCATTTAATGCGGCTAGAAATCCTTATTAGAAGGATTTAGTAACATCCTTGGAAAATTGTAATTTGAGTGGTTATGTGCCTCCAAGTTCAGAAAAAATATGAACCACACTTCTTGCAGAAGAGAGGGCAAATGTGGAGAGGTTGCTAGAGATTAAAAAATATTCATGGGAGCAAAATGGAGTTTCTATTGTGTCTGATGGATGGACAGATATTCAAAGGCGTCCATTAATCAATTTCATTGCTTGTTCGCTTAGTGACCCAATATTCTTGAAAGCAGTTGATGCATCTGGGGAATATAAAAATGCAGAGTATTTGAAGGGATTGTTTATAGAAGTCATAAAAGAAATGGGTGATCAGAAAGTGGTACAAATCATTACAGATAACGCTCCTGTTTGTAAAAGTGCAGCGTTGAGTTTGGAGAGTGCGTACACTCATATTTTTTGGACTCCCTGTGTAACACACAACTTAAATCTAGCTCTAAAGAGCATCTGCAACCCCAAAGAAGAAGAAAATTCACAAGCATATGCTTTATGTTCATGGATTAAAGATTTAGAAAGAAATGTCAAAAGCATTAGGAATTTTTGTTGTTAACCACCATCGTGCTAATGCTATATTTAATAGGCATTCTGATTTGAAATTGTTGAAGGTCGCTGAAACACGTTTTGTATCCATCATTGTGATGATGAAGAGGATTAAAAGAGTGAAGAATGCTTTGATTAACATGGTGACTGATGAAAATTGGACATTCTATCGTGCTGATGATGATATCAAGGCTCAAGAAATTAAAAAATTCATTCTTGATGATGAGTTTTGGGACAGAGTGGTATACTTCCTTCAATTTACGCAACCTATTTGGGAAATGTTAAGAGAAGTTGATAAGGATGAGCCCATGCTTCACAGAGTTTATGAAATGTGGGATAATATGATCGAAAAAATACAAGCTATAGTTTTCAAGCATGAAGAAAAAAATCCTGCATTGGATGATTCAGATTTTTTTAATCATATTCATTCAGTTTTAGTCAGAAGATGAGATAAGAGCAACACTCCTTTGCATTGCATGACACATTCTCTTAATCCAAAATATTATGCAAATAAGTGGCGGGCTGGTGGTATTGGTCGTGTCCCTCCAAATTTAGACCCAGAGCTATCAAGACATAGAAATATGTGTATGACAAGACTTTTTCCAGAATCATATCTTCTACATCAAGTCACACAAGAGTTTGAAAAATTTTCATCTTCAAGATTATATGGACCGGCATTATTCGCGAGAGAAGAAGATAATATAGATCCTATTACATGGTGGTCAACATTTGGATCAGAAACACCTCTTCTCCAATGTCTTGTATTAAGATTGCTATCACAGTCTGCTAGGTCATCTTGTTGTGAAAGAAATTTGAGCACATATTCTCAAATCCACAACATGAAGAGAAATAAACTCACTAGCAAGCGTGCAGAGGATTTAGTATATGTTTATTCAAATCTTCGATTACTTTCGCGAAGCAATGATGAATACAGGTACCAATTTGCTCTCTTAGTTATTTGATTATTTCTTAGTTTTCATTTAAATATGCTTGTATTGTATTTATCATTTTCAAATTGGGTTTATAACGCAGTCAAGGAACATCCAAATTTTAGGATGTAAACCCAGAAGAGTGTGACTTTGAGGGAGAACATGATTTTAACATAACAAACATGGATTTAACTGAGCCCAGTATTCCTTCTAATGATGCATTTGATGATGAAGAAGAAAATTATTAACATCCATTACTTCATCAGGATATACTTTGGTATGTAATTTAGTTCTTTTATACTTTACTTATTTGATTGATATTTAGGTCGATTTATGTAATTGCTTTACTTATTTGATTGATAATTTGATATTTAGGTTGATATACTGTATGCATGATGAATCATATTATGACAATGTTAACTGTTAAATGTTAAACTGTTAAAACTTCAAAATTATATATATATATATATAATTTTTTTTTTACATTTTTGCCCCTACCGCACCCCCGCACCCGGGTTTTTTGGAAGTGCCGCATCCCCGCACCTGCACCCGCACCCTCACCCATGTGACAGGTTTTCGATGAAAAAATGATATTTGGAGCCTTCAAAATTTACAAAGATTTTGGACCGTTGATTTTTCGAACCTTATAAAAACCCACCCATATGTCGGAATTAAACACTTAAAGAGTTGATCCCTATAAAATCAAGTACATATATCACATATGTAAGGTCAGAATTTAAAAATAAAATGAATAAAACTTGAAAAACCCATTTAGCACATATCATTTAGCATATTTCATTTAGCACCTACCCATTACTCTATATGTATATATGTACAATATATATATATATATATGTACAATATATATATATATATATATATAATGTATATATATAGTAATGGGTCCGTCCTAAACAGAGTTACCGGAAGGGCCTAGGCAAAAGGGGAAGCGCGCTTCCCCGAAGCGCGAAACGTCGCGCTTTTGAAGCGTGAGGGGAAGCGTCCCCCTTTTTTGGGAAGCACGCTTCTCCCCACGCTTCCCCCTTGCTTCCCCATTTTTTTTCATTTTTTTTCGCTTTCCCCTCGCTTCCGGTTCGCTTCCTAGGTCGCTTCCGGTTCGCTTCCTAGGTCGCTTTCGAGACGGTTCGGATTTTTCTTCTAAGTGGTCCCACGCTTCCCCGCTTCCTAAATTTTTGAAAGTGCCTCGCTTCCCGCTCCCGCTTCCCGTATCTCTTCCCACTCTCGCTTCCTCGACTGGTAACTCTGGTCCTAAACCAATTTGGTGCTAAACCGCATGCTAAAGAGTTTTTTGGGCTTTTTTCATTTTATTTTAAATTCTGACAGTACAGATGTAGATGTGATCTATGTACTTGATTTTAGAGGGATCAACTCTTGAAGCGTTTGATTCCAACACATTGGTGGGTTTTTATAAAGTTCGAAAAATCAAGGGTCCAAAATCTTTGTAAATTTTCAAGACTCCAAACATCATTTTTTTCATCGAAATCACATGATCCAGGTGTGGATTCTTAGTAAACCGACCATGCCCAACACATTTATGGGGCCAAAACTGCATAAAAAGCACAGGAGAAGCCCGAAAAACCCATTTAGCACACGGTTTAACACCAAATTGGTTTAGCACGGACCCATTTTCCTATATATATATAAATATATACATGTACAACTTAACACTCCCCCTCAAATTTACGGTGTGACATATTGAAAGTTTGAAAATGCAAAAAAAATCAACTAGAAGGATCAAAATCTTCAAGTGTCTTTCATTAGAAGTCTCTATTTTTATGTCACATAAGAGAATTTTGCAAATACAAGTCTCTGAATGTCTTCATTGGTTATCATCCCCAAACGCCTTCATCGTGTATCTCCATCTTCATGATATGATGCATCAAAGGTATTCCTTTTTCAATCCATCACATCTTTAAGAACATGCAGAGAGAACAAAACAAAGGTTCCAACTACACAGAAAAATATCCTAACTCAATAGTTATAAAGTTTTTAAAACAATTATATTTTTGAACAAGAAAAGTATTAAATAAACATTAAGAAAGATAAGAAAAGCATACTTCAAGGATAAATTTTTATGAAATCAAATCATAAACAACAACAACAACAACTACGCCTTCATCCCAAAACAATTCGGGTCGACGATATGAACCAAAAAAAGAAAATCATTCTGGGTCTTCCACATGAATCCTTCTCCTCCAATCATTTCTATCAAATGCCATGTCCTCGGTGAGGTTCAAAGCATTCATATCCTTTCCTATCATCTCCATCCATGTCTTTCTAGGCCTACCCCGACCTCTTTTAACTAATATATTTTCCCATTTCTCCATCCTTCTAACTGGAGCATCATTAGGCCTTCGTCGAATATGTCCAAACCACCGTAAACGATTCTCTCTCATCTTATTTTCAATGGGTGCAATGCCTACCTTCTTACGTATCTCCTCGTTCCGAATCTTATCTTTTATTGTATTTCCACACATCCATCTAAGCATACGCATTTCAGCTACACTTATTTTAAACCTTTCTCTTCCAAGCATTTTCAAGCCTCGATAGGTATACCATCTGGGCCAACCACCCTTCTTGATTTCATTTTCTTCAAAACCTCTGCAATTTCTTTCTTTTGAATTTTGCGCATGAAGTCACGATTGATCTCATGAAAAGGAACGGAGAAGTCTCCAAGATCCTGAGCATGACTTTCATTAAAAAGCTTATCAAAATAATTTTTTCAACTCTCCTTAATCTCCTCATCTTTGACTAAAACCCTTTGTGTTTCATCTTTGATACATCTAACCATACTCAGATCCCTCGATTTCCTATCTCTCATCTTTGCAAACCTATAAATATCCTTATCGCCCTCTTTGGTATCCAACTTGTCATAAACCTCCTTATATACCTTATCCCTCACGTTTCAAACTACTTTTTTAGCTTCCTTTGCTATCATATACTTCTCCAAATTCTCATTATCACGACTCTTACTTAGATTTCTATAACACTCTCTTTTAACCTTAATAGCTAATTTGACATCCTCGTTCCACCATGATGTATCCTTACCTAGCGGTGCACCGCCTTTAGACTCACCAGTACCTCCTTAACTATCTTTCTCATGCCACCTGCTATCTTATTCCACATTGATTTTGAATCCTCTTTGAGACACCAATCAACTTCCTTAACTACTTGCTCTACAAACATTCCTTGTTTAGCTCCTTTCAGTGCCCACCACTTAATTCTAGGATCTATCCTATGTCTATCCCTTTTGCGGCATTGTCTAATTCTAAGATCTGAAATTAAGACTATATGTTGTGTAGCTACATTTTCTCCTGGTATAACCTTACAATCGATGCAACAACCCCTATCTCTCTTTCTAAGTAGGAAAAAATCTATCTGACTCGTATTAACCCCACTTTTAAATGTTACTAGGTGAGAGTCACTCTTCCTAAACCAAGTGTTTGCTAAGATAATATCATAGGACAAACCAAAATCTAAAATCCTTTCTCCACTTTCGTTTCTTTCTCCTATACCATAGCCTCCATAGATACTCTCAAATCCATCCCTACTAATGCCTACATGTCCATTAAGGTTACCGCCGATGAAAATCTTTTCTCCATAAACCCAAAATCAAAATATTTTTTTTCAAGAAAAACATAAATATTTATCATAAGAGAATTTGATCACTAAAAGACATAAATCATCAAGAAGGGATAAACAATTATGCATAAATAATATCCCAAGGATTTTTAGAAAAACATTTCAAATGAAATAACAAATCATTACTGACAACATGCATATAAAATATAACAATTCAAAAGAACGCTCAAGAAAATAGGAGATAATTAAATTCATGCATACAACAATGTGAACAAGATAATTAATATGAAACACATATACATCCAACATGCAATTAAAGCATATTTAATGCACATAATAATGAAAGCAAGCAATCTCACAAATCATAACCCGTTAGGATTCATTTACATAACCTAGAATGGGCTTAAGCACAAAGGACCAAACATCAATCTTAATATAAAGTTTAGAAATTTTATAGAGAGATTTTAAAAATCCCATACAACAAAAAGAATGATATTTGTAAATCTCAACAATAGTTCGATCACCACAAGCAATCACCTCATTAGAGCTCTAAACCTCAAAAATCAAGTGTATCAGCTATTAGAACAAGCTCATAATCATAATGCCACTAATGGGCTAAAACACAGACAAAAAGTGTGACTAACCAACATTATGTCGTCTACATAAAATGACACTTAAACAAGTGTATCACCTACTAGAACAAGAACATAATAAAAATGCTAATAATGAGCTAAAAAATACATAAAAAGTGTGGACAAGATCATAATCACAATGCCACATACGGGCAAAATAAACACACAAAAAGTGTAAATAACAAATGGGTGCGCATAATTTGCTATAGTTGAAAAACGTCTCTTGTCTATATAAAATGACACTTAAATAAGAGACATAATAAGAGGAAACACATGAGGTAATAGAGCTTGTAATGAAAAGAAACTAATGTCATCAAGAAGGTAAGAAAAAGATTTACAAATCAAGGCAGAAATATTAAATTTCACAATCTTTCAAAACACCATGGTTTAAAAAATAGATAGCCATCACAAATAAACATAATTATAAGCATCCATGATACAAATGACCAAATATCCAAATGAGTGATACAATACATTCACAGAACTAGAGATCAAACAAACATCAGTTAGAGCCAAACTTTAAGCCGACAATCCAAACTGACAAAACTAAGGTGCACACAACTTATCCCAACAAACAACTTTGGTTTAACAAAAGCAACAAGGCAAAAAACAAAAGATGCATCATATAAAAAAATCTGTGATGGACAAAACAAATGCCATAAGAAGGCAATAAATACTCACTGAAATCAATTTTCAAATAAGTGAGTTCATATATAAGAACCGATTTGAAAAAACAAAGTTTCAAATCAAATTCAATAACAGTAGATGAAAAATTAGAATGAATATAGTGCAATCATATGCGCAACAAGATGTCAATTGATGCAATCATATGTATAGTCAATATAAGCAAGTTATATATAGAGATAACTTAATCTATATTACAAGTATACTATGAGACAACAATGGCATATAACATTAAAGAGGGCCAAAACATATATAGAGATTCTCAAAGAACCATATAGAAGACCAAGTAGATACACAATTACAACTAATCATGGATACTCATAAGGAGATCATAAACTCATGTATATGCAATAATCTTAATAACTTAAAGCCACGTATCTTATATAAAAGCTATGAAGAATCATATAAGATATGCATAAAAACACATTTAAGCATATATGCAAGTGATAGATTAAGGCACAAAGGGTATATACCAAAGAGGCCACAATATAAAAAATAATATTTTCTAAATAACTAGTATGCAATGAATCAAGAGTCTTTAATCAAGAACACACATGTCCACCAAAGATCTAAGTGGACAAGTACGTCTATCAATAATGGACAAGTATAAAAGTGAACCATGAGGGAAACACTTATAACACCCACAAAAGGCAAACACAAAAAAGTTTTTCATAATTCTCAACTTAATATTTTATTAGAAAACTAAGTATGCAATAAAAATATAATATTTAAATTCCATGCAAAAAATGTAAGATAATCTCCATTAAAGAGCCACGAGACTAAGAAAATAACATAGTCATAATAACCCAGAGTTACCAGAAATGTCTATGGACTAGGGGAAGCATGCTTCCCTGAGACGCGCTTTGGAAGCACGAAACGCGGCGCTTCCGAAACACGTGGGGGAAGCGCATGCGCAATTTAGGAAGCACGTCTCCCTTTAAAGGGAAGCGCGTCTTCCTTTAAAGGGAAGCGCGTTTCCCTTTAAAGGGAAGCGTGTTTCCCTTTAAAGGGGTACACATTTCCCTTTAAAGGGAAACACGTCTCCCTTTATATGGGGACGCATACCCCTTTAAAGGGATTCGCGTACCCCTTTAAAGGGGGACACGTTTCAGATGCTTAACACATTAAAGACGAGTTTGCCCTTTTTTAAAAAAAAATTAACACGTGAGAAACAAAAAATTTAAAGGAAACATTTTCTTAATAAGGGCAAAATGGACATTGCATAAAACTCGTGAAAACACAAAACCAAAAGAGGGGTTTAGGGTTTTGTTTTTCACCTACCATCTAACTCCTCCCTCTCTCTCTCGCTCTCTCGTTTCCGGCCACCGACTTCCGAGTTTCAGTGACCTCTAGAAATTCTGACGACCTCCTCCACCGATGTCCGGCAATGAATATGTTCAGATACGCTCTCCTCTCACTCTCTCTATCTCGATTCTCTCCATCTCTTCTCTCACGCTCATCGCACGACTGCAACCCCTTCACAAGCCAAGCATGGCGACTCTCGTTCAAAGTTTTTTTTTCTTTTGTTTTTATTAAGGCAAGCTGGGGTCAGGCAGACCCTAACCATCTCTTAAGCCCCACCAGGCAGAGGGATTCCAGCTTTCAGCTTAGCACAGGACCCGCTTACCACATGGGATACCACCTCGGTGGTAAGCCCTCAGAGTTTTATGCTGCCAGGGTAGTGACTGCAAAACCTCTACGTCATATGCCATTTTTGTGAAATTTTCTATTACAAGGGGACATGATATGGGATTAAGTTGGAGTATCCCTGTGACGTATTGTAGCAGCAGGTACTGCAGATGGGAATCATGCCATCAGCACATGAGTTTTTGTTGTATTATGAAAATAGTGCTATGTTACATCTCCATCATTCTAATATAGCATGGAAAGAACAAGCACATTGAAATTGTCTGTATTAATTCTTGAAGAGTGAAAAGGTGTGCATTGGTAAATGAATAGTATGGCTAAATTACATGGTGTTAGCATGGTAAAGTAAACATTTGTTCATGGTAATATCTTGAGTCAGGATTTGTATATTTCATGTCATATGTGGAATAGCCATCTTTAATCAACCTTTTGCTTCTTAATTTTCCTCAAATTGACATATTCATGTAGAGTATTGGTGTAATTATGTATTAGGAATAAGGGTTAATACAGTATTTTTTTATCATTCTTGTAGGTTTTAAGTCATTTTTACGAGTGCCTGAATCCTGATCAGATTGATTGGATCACTTTTATTATTCTTTCACTGTTGGATATATATGGATTATTGTTTTCAATTTCAAAGTCAATGAAAAACATGTTCTGCCTCTACAAGTTGTCTTATGGTTTCATTATGGTGTCTGATATTGGAGACTTCCATTCTCTCCTTGATCTCTTGAAGTGACTTTGCTTTATGTGAATTCTGAACTTACATGTTGATCAAGTGTACCGAGCATGATAAAAGAAACAAAAGAGATACTTATAAGTATATTATATAAAAAATATATTATAGGAAAATTCTTGAATTCATATTATAAAAATATATAAGTTGTAATATGAAAGCATATTATACAAAATGTATACCGAGAATGATTGAGCTTATCATCCCTATTAAGTATGAATTCTTTGATATACCGAGCCTGGGCACACCCAGGCTCGGCTCATTTACTCTATCAGAAGAGTGGGGCAACTAATATGCTGCAGCTAGTTGTTTAAATAAATGCTTGAAAGTTGCAAATGATGCATTTGTTAGATAATTGCAACTTATATTATTTATTGTCTTAAATACATGTTTTATTTTGTCAACAATGACATAAATCTTATTTTTTGATAAAATAAAACTATATAATTACATTTTTGCTTCCCTTTCGATTCTTATTCGCTTCCCTTTCGCTTCTCATTCGAATCCTATGTCGCTTCCTTCTGCGCTTCTTAGGTCGCTTCTGAGACGCTTCCTGGTTCGCTTCTAAGTCGTCCCGCACTTCCCGCTTCCTAAAATTTTAGAAGTGCCTCGCTTCCCCCTTCCACTTCCCGCTCCTGCTTCCTCGACTGCCAACTCTGTAATAACCACAAAAGGACCAATAAGAGAAACCCCCAATAACTTAACTATTGTCTTACAAAAGGACCACAAAAGGCATTTATTAAAATGAATAACTCCCATAAGAAATCATGCTCAATATCTTATGCGCGAATAGCTATGTCACATGGGTGCGGGTGCGGGCGCGGGTGCGGGTTCGGGTGCGGGGATTCGGCACTTCCAAAAAACCCGGGTGCGGGGGTGCGACAGGGGCAAAAATGTAAAATATATATATATATATATATATCAAGGGGGTCAGCAGCTCTGTCAGCTGTCAGCAGCTGACAGACAGCTGCTGCGGCTGACAGCAGCTGTCAGCAGCTGCTGCAGCTGACAGCAGCTGCTGTCAGCAGACTGCTGCAGCTGTTCTGACAGCTGCTGCTGCTGTCAGCAGCTGACAGACAGCTGCTGTCAGCATTACTTTTTTAAAAAAAAATTTCGCAGCCCATTTGGGCAATTTTTTTTTAAAAAAAATAAATCCAAAACAAGAATGGACCAAAATGATCCTGAGTGCGGTCAACGCACCCAGGATAGGGTTGACCGCACCCGGTGCCGCACCCGGACACGCACCCGCGTCGAGTCGCGTCGACGCGGGTGCGGCACCCTGCTAGCCGAATCCCTGTGACATAGGCGAATAGACAATCTCATTCATTATGTAAGGCAATCACAAATTCACAAGGATCAAATATCAATATAAAAATTATTTATTCATAAGCTAGATCATAATTATTAATACTTCATAAGCTACTTTAAGTTTTACATAAGAATACACCAAGAGTAAATAAAAAAAAATTAAACACAAGTTAAGCAAAATTTCATAAGATCATACTTGTGAAAGACACACAACACCATTTCAAATTATTTTAAAATATATGACAATTTTTTAAAAAGAAACAAAAAAAAGTTCAACAATAAATACAAACATGATTTGACAAAAAAAGTTTAAATAAAGCATCTAAATGCCAACAATACATGCTCAAGAATACTAGATCATATAGGTACATATCAAGTAAAGCAAGTTTTGAAAAACTAAGATTCGAACTAGATTTCATAAAAGCATACACATATTTAATTTTACAAGATCAAACAAATATTATAAACCTTATAAAATATTTAATAAAAATAAATTTAATGATAATTTTTTTTAAAAACATTTAAAGATTTAATCTTTTATATAAGTAACAAATAATTTTTCAAAGATAAGGAAAATAGTTGTTTTCTAATGCATAATGCATGGGATAGATAACACAACTAATACTTGAAGATATAAGATACATACCGGGTCAAAATTTCTCTTTAATCCAAGCCACACAACAATCACAAATCTTTCACGGAGCACAAAATCGAACCAAAGAATCCTAAGACCCAAAAGAGGCAAAATACCAAGAAGGTTTTCTTGGCTCTGATACCATGTAATGAAATATGCGAAAATACAAAATGAGGGCCTCTTGGGGCTTACAAGATCATAAACACAAAGTGCACATGCACATACATAAGTCCAACTAAGAGACAATACAAGAGCACAAAGGTACAACACAAACACTAAGTGCATTCAAGACATTAAAGAACTAAAGAGAATAATACAAAACATAAAAGATATTCATAGAAATGAAAAGGGATAAAAGCCCCTATTTATACACATACAAGAGAGAGGGAGACTTCAATAGAGCTGTTGGACTGTTCCGACAGCTCTATTGACTAGTCAACTCTAGGTTTATTTGTCAAAAAAAAAAAACGACAACTATATTTGGTATTTAACCAAATAGTCCCTATAAAAACATAAAAGGACAAAAAGAAAAGAATAAAGTAAAGACCCTAATGTGCTCTTAATGAGCACAACCTATTACAAAGATTGAAATGACCAAAATACCCCTAATGGGTATTTACCTATTACATCATTATAAATAAAATATAAATATACATATATATGAATATATATATATATATGTATATATATATGTATGAAAATACAATATATATATATATATATACAAGTACAACTTAACAATATCACGAAAGAACAATATTACATCATGAAAATGTCATAAAATTAACATAAGAATTTTCAGGCCATGTGAAAATTTCATGATTTTGAAAAATCTTGTTATCTTCTTTAGTAATTTTTGTTGATAAGTAGAGATTCAAGATCTTGGAGATATATAAGATGTGATATCTACTGTCTACCTTGTGAAGATATTGCTATGACTTTATGCTTGTCATAGGGGACATAAAGAAGTATCCCTTCTAATAGCTGTCAGTCCCATTATTTGTATTATAATGGATGGTTCCTTTTAGTATTAAGAAATGTTGCTATCCTACGTTAAGTGTTGTAAAGCATCTTTTGGCTCTGCCTTGAGTGGTTGATCAAAATGTGTAACACTCCAAAATCCCGAACTTGTAAATTTTACGAAAATTTTGAAATTTTAACAATCAATCCTTTTTCAGAGTTGAAAATGACAGTTCAGCTAAAACAATGTTTGAAAAGAACAAGTCGGTGAACCTTAGGCGGATTATAGGCGAATTTTTCATTCAACAAATTGGGTCCCCATTTTCATACATCCATTTAAAACCATGAGGATTCAAAACAAGGTTTTATATAGAAAGAGTTATTACAAAAAGTCATTATACAAAATTACAAAAGTGCTCAGGAGCGAACGACAGAGAAAGTGAATTCTTGATATCATCGCGCCATCTTCTGCAGCATTAGCCTATTCATCACCTGTATCGCATAAAACAGGTCAGACTCATGAAAGCCTATTAGGTGCATTGATATCAGACAAGACTAACATATGCATTATCAGATTTCACAACATTCGGTTTCAAAAGAAGCAGAGTGAACATCATAATCTTGTTTCGATAATTAACGACCTATGAGTACTCAAAGGACAAAACATAGAAACAACTGAGATTGTTCGGTGATTTATTATTTTATGTAAATTATAACCCGAACGACTAGTTGAGTCTGCTCCAATGGAGACGATTTCAGAGACCGAGAGAGAATTCTCTAAAGGTGGGAATAAACGGGGGACGTATCCGAACTTCTGCAGAAGTCAATAGGATCTACCACCTAATATAATATTTGGTAGTCCAATCCCCTAACTCCGATTACCGAGGACGCCGAGCCATTGCCACTCGAGAAGCATAGTTGTTAACTTGTCCATCGGAGTTTGTACTTCTTATCCTCTCTCTTGACAGAACCAAAGGATGAATGGGTGTGTCAGGTCTTTTTTTTATCTGACAACCCATTCAATATGCTCTGGTCTTTTAAACCAAATCGAACATCTTGCTTGTTAAGGCAATCATGTCTGCTTACATGATTAATGGTATATTATCACACATCGAGGTTTGTCATAAACCTCAAAACCATTCATCGATGTACGAACATGTTGTGCATGTCTGATAGTACTACAACGATGAAAATGATATTGATTTCTCAGAAAGAAGACCAATCACAACACTGAAAATCACGATTTCCCGCGCCTTAGGCGAGGGGCATATTCGGGTCATTTTGGATACAAAAAAGGACCTGACTTAAGTACGACTCAAGTCTTCATAGTCAAAGCCTTTGCATTATATTAGTTCGAAGTAGTGTTGTTAAAAACGTGCCTCAAGGCGCAAAAAGCGCACCTCGCCTCAAGGAGAGGGCCTTTTTGCCTTGAGGCGCACTCAAAAAGCGCAAAACCATAAAAGCGTACGCCTCATGTGCCTTGAGGCGTACTCATTGAGGCGAGGCGCCCCTCAACGTGAGGCGCGCATTAAAAAATCGGATGGCCCGGACCTGAGTCCGACCCGGACCCAGGCCCGTATTCTCGAAGGATCGAGAACCTGCGTCTTTAAAAAAGACACAGGCGCCTCGGGCGAGGGGCAAAGGCCCTCACTCCTTCTCTCTCCACTCCGTCCCCTCTTGTCCCCCGCGACCGCTGTCGCCGGCCACCACCCGCCGCCGGTCATCGCCTCTTCCACCTTCTTTCCTCTGCTGAGAAGGCGTCGACGACCCGTTGGCCACCACCGTCTTCTTTTCTCTGTTGCGAGGGCGCCAGTGACTCACCGCCACCGCCACCGCCGTCCGTTTTGGCGACCTCGACTGACATCCCCGACGCCGCCTTTCCTCTGCGTTTTCCGGTGACAGGTAAACCCTCTTGTTTGCTTCTTCTCCATGAGGGGTCGACCGACAGGGGGGCAGAGCCCCCTGTCGTCGCCTCTCGTCGGCAGGGGGTTACCCCCTGCCTTTCTTTTGGGGTCGATCGACAAGGGGGCGAAGCCCCTTGTCGTCGCCTCTCGTCGGCAGGGGGTTCCCCCCCTGCTTTTCTCTCTTGGTCGACCGACAGGGGGGCGGAGCCCCTGTCGTCATCTTTTGTGGGTAGGGGGTTCCCCCCCTATGCTTTTCTCTCTTGGTCGACCGACAGGGGGGCGAAGCCCCCTGTCTTTTTCTTTTTCGGTAGGGGGCTCCGCCCCCTGTCGCTCACCTTGTCGTTAGGTAGGGGGTTACCCCCTGCCTTTCTTTTTGGGTCGATCGATAGGGGGCTCTGCCCCTGTCGTCGCCTCTCATCGGCATGGGGTTACTCCCTGCCTTTCTTTTGGGGTCGACCGATAAGGGGGCTCTGCCCCCTGTCGTTACCTCTCGTCGGCATGGGGTTACCCCTGCCTTTCTTTTGGGGTCTACCAACAAGGGGGCGGTGCCCCCTGTTGTCGCCTTTCGTGGGCAGGGGGTTCCCCCCCTCTGCTTTTCTCTCTTGGTCGACCGACAGGGGGGCAAAGCCCCCTGTCTCTTTCTTTTTCGGTAGGGGGCTCCGCCCCCTGTCGCTCACCTTGTCGTCAGGCAGGGGGCTCTGCACCCCCTGCCCTTCTTGCTTTGCCGGCAGGGGGCTCCAACCCCCCTGCCATTTGCCTTGTCGACAGGGGGTTGGAGTTGGTTCTGCTTTCGTTCTGTTGATTGTGCTTTGTGCGTTGACGATTTTTGTAGTTTACTTGATTATGGTGCTGGTTCATTAACAATTCTTTTCTGTTTCTCCTTTTTTATCCTTTTCGTATGTAATATCTTTCTCTACTTTACGTTGCTTTGTTCTGTGAAAAAATTCATGCAAATGTTTGAATCGATTAGGATTGTAATACATTCCTGTGGATTGCTGAACTTGTATCTTTACTTTTAGTTGCTAATCTGTGTTTGCATCACTACTAATAGTTCTCTGCATCGGGTGTCTTATTTTTTTGCTTGCATTTGCCATCATTTTCTTGTTAAGTTTATTTTCAATCTCTGAAATTTTATTTCCTGTATTTAGATTAGAATTTAGTTGTTAATTTATTAATTATCGTTTTTAGATACATTAATACTAGTGAGACTAGTTAAAAAAAACTGCAGTACATTAATACTTATGTTGAAGTTTTAGTGTAATACAGTATGCTGATTTTTAGATTTCTTTAAAAATCTGACTAAACATGACAAGTTTTGAATGTGGTATGTGTTTTCAACTAAAAGAACTAAAGAGATCACAATCATGGGTTTGGTTTACAAAACTTGCAACGGACCAAACCTAGTTAAGATGGACAAATTACTTAAAGGACCTTTCAACTCACATTATATTTTGATAGATTTGCAACTTCCTGACTACTATGCCTTCAGTTAGCATCTTGTATATTAGTCTGTTACATTACAGAAGAGTTATGTATGCCGTCATTGTTTTGTTTCTATTACTTTGGCACACATGAGGAAGGTAGCTCCTGTTGCTCAATTATGTAATGGAGCAGCCATAATTAAATAAAATGATTGTGCCAAATCATGGACAAGCTTATTTGGTCTTTTTGGTTGTGGTTCCCTTTGTCTATTTTGCGTTTGTTTTCATGTAATGTGGTCAGTAGAATGCATGATGTTAATATATATTTTGTTATATGTATTTTTGCAGTTGAACAATGGCAAAAGATGTAGGATGAGATCGTGGAGTTAAAGTTCCAAATCCTACTAAAGATCCCAAACTCGTAGGACATGTAATTTGCAATTACTGTCATAAAGAGACTATAGGAGGCTTCTATAGGCTAAAACATCACTTAGCTGACACAAAACATGGTGTAAGCATGTGCGAAGCGGTTCCACATGATGTGAAAAGATGTTTTTAGAATCATCTAAAGGATCAGAAGCAAAATAAAGAAGAGTTAGAACAAAACAAGTTGGATATCGGGAGAAGTGTCTATTTTGGATCATCAACAGACGATAATGTGAATAAAGAAACTAGTGGATCATGTAGTGATGCAAAAACAAGTACAGGTGGTCCTATGGACCTTTTTGTGAACAAAGAAGCACGACAAACCACAATAAACACTGTTTTCAAAAGGGATAAAAGAAAAAATGTATGTCGTGCCATTGGTAGATTTTTTTATGCAAATGCCTTATCATTTAATCTTTGCAACAGTCCGTATTTTGGTGCAATGGTAGAAGCTATTGCAAATTATGGGCGAGGGTTCAAACCGCCTTTTTATCACGAGATCAAAACGTGGATTTTGAAGGACGACGTAGATTGTACTCATGAAATTTTAAAAGAGTTAAAAAAAATGGCCAAAGGTTGGTTGCAACATTATGGCAGATGGTTGGACAGATGAAAAAGAAAGAAAATTAATTTTCTTGTGAACATCTCATCTGGGACAATATTTTTGAAGTCCGTTGACATCAGCGACATGGAAAAAAACTGGTGCAAATTTGTAAGTTGTTTGAAGAAGTTGGTGAAAGTAATGTGGTGCAATTCATTACAGATAATGCACCAAATTATGTGGTAGCTGAGAATATGTTAACAGCAGGAAAAACATGTTTTTGGATACCATGTGCAGTGCACTGCTTGGATCTTATGTTAGAAGATATTGGAAAGATATCAATTTTTAAAGATACAGTGGAAAAGGCAAAAAAAAAGTACAAGATACATTTATAGTCCTACATGGGTATTAAATTTAATGAAAAAATTTACAAAGAAGAAAGAACTTCTGCGTGCAGTCGTCACTCGTTTTGCCACAACATATCTTACACTTCATAGTATTGGATGTTATAAGAAAGAGTTAAAGTCGATGTTCTTATATTCAAATTTTAGATCATCTAATTACTATAAGAAATCTGATGCTAAGAACATTTCTTATATTTTTATCATATGTAATTAAAGCTACACTACCTCTCGTGAAAGTGTTGCGACTCGTTGATGCAGACGAACCTGCTATGAGATTTTTGTATGAGGCAATGAATAGAGCGAAGGAGGAAATTGCTTCAAACCTTGACAATGTCGAAAGAAAATATAAACCTATTTGGGATATCATTGATAGACGATGGGACTTGCAACTTTATAAGTCTTTGCATGCAACTGCCTATTATTTAAATCCACATTTTCATTATGCTGACAACTTCAACCCTGATGGAGAAGTTATGAGTGACTTTTACGATTGTGTTGAAAAATTAGTTTGTGATGCAAATATTCGGTTGAAAATTACAACACAAATCGATGCATTTAAAAAGGCAAAGAGGTTGTTTGACAGAGAGGCAACTGTTACAACAAGAAAATTAAAAAGTCCTGGTAAGTTTGCAATTATGTTGTTATTTGTCAATATTTTTTTATATTTTTGTTAATTATGACATTCTTAATGTTTTTATCATTTTTTTATTATTTTATTTGAATGCAGCTGATTGGTGGAGTTCATTTGGGTACGAAAATCCTGAGTTGATGAATTTTGCAATTCAAATTCTAAGTTTGACATGCAGTGCATCGGGCTGTGAGAGGAATTGGAGTACATTCTCATTGGTTTGTGACTTTTTGTTTTATTTTTGAAATACATTTTTATAAGTTTAATTATCTTACATTTGATTATCAATGATTTGAAATTATAGGTGCATACAAAACGAAGGAATAGACTTGAACAAGAGAAGATGAATGCATTGGTTTTTGTAATGTACAATATGAAATTAAGAGAGAGAAATATGAAGAGGAGGGCTACCAAAGACCCTATATGTCTAGATCATATAGACTCAGACGATGAGTGGATTGTGGAGAAGGAAGATCCAGTGTTGCCAAGTGATCCCAATTGGTTGGATGATTCATGGTTGGATCTGAACTTTGACATAAATGCCATTGAGCATGTGCCTATTGAAAAAGTCACTTCACCTCATGTTTCACAAAGTGGTTCTAGGCAAGACATGTCTTCAAGAGATCGAGGTAAAGTTATATTCCTTTTACCTAGCTATGAATATAAATGTATTTTTTTAATTACATAACATAAATATTTAATACCTGATTTTTTATTGAAGAAAAAAGAAAAGCAAAAGAAGTAATTGAGGACGTGGATGAAGAAAGTGTAGATGATGAAGAGTCAGAGAATGAAGATGAAGGAGAACCTATTTATATGGATTCTTCAGATAATGATATTGAAGACTTGGATATTGATGATGACGAGACACAACAAGAGCCTAGGCTCTAATTCATATCATAGAGCTATTGACCATTTATATGTTTTTGGGGTCTTTCAGTTATAATTGTGAATGTTAACACTCTCATTTTGAAGAGTTTTGGACAAATACATTAACATTTGGTTGTTAATGTTAACATGCACTTTCTAATTATGACGATGTTGTTAGTGCTAATATGCATTTTGTTGTTAATGTTAGTTTTTTATTGAATGAATGCTCATATTTTATTTCTTAGATACTTACATAGATCAAGTTGTTGCATTAATGTTATTTTTACATGTTAATCTCATATTTTTTCCGTATTTATTTGAGATTTTTTATTTCGTGTTGGTTGGTGCTTCATCAATAAAACATTTCTTATTTATTTATAATTTTAGATACTTTTTATAGTTTTTTTAAGTTAAATATTTTTTTTTGAGGCTTACGCTTTGCGCCTCAAGGCTTATGCCTCGCCTCAGATTTTGGTGGAGCGCCTCGCCTCGCCTCAACGCTTTTCACAACACTGGTTCGAAGAGAAGACTTAGTTGTGAATGTCCGAGTCGTGTTAATCTCAACTTATGTTAAAGTTCGAACCAGGTTAGAAAGGCATTTTGAAGAACACTCCAACGCTTAAGAATTGTTCAATCAGAACCGACGCAACAACCTTGATGCATACGAGCATGAGAGCCTTATTTTGTTCATAGGATAAGCGGCGCATGTGTACGTTGAATATCACAAACATGCGAATGTAAAACACTTGTTTTATTTTACGAGACATCGGGGTATGCGAACTTGAAAACTCATATGAAGACTCTTTTGGAATTGAGTTAAAGCGAGGATGCACAAATCTGCGTCTTTAAATAAATACTAGCGTAATTTAAAGTAGGTAGGAGTATGCAAAACTGCGTACTCTAAATAAATGTGCGCATAATTGAAATAGAGCTAGCGTACGCAAAACTGTGTACTTTGATTAATTATATATGTATTTAGGATCCATATATATTAAAGCAGAAGCCTTAGCATATAACAGCTCGACGAGAAAGTAAATAGCATAGAGCGGGGCCTGGTGTGTGAAACTACGCATCAGGTTAAGTAAATTGCGTAAAACAGGGCCTGGTGTATGAAACCACACGTCAGGCTAAGTAAATTGCCTAAACAGGAGACTGTGCACGTAGCAACGCAGTGACAAAGTAAATAACGTAATTTAAATGGGACAAGAATATGCAAAACTATGTCCTTGAGTTAAAAGTGTATATATATATATATTTGATGTAAATATATATATCAGAAATGTTTCGCGGTCGTCATCGTATACAACTTTCTCCTACCTTGGAGATGGTTCAAATATCTGATGGTTCTGAGCATAGGTTCTTAAAAGCTCGTGCCTCGGTAAGTGTGTCTCGTTCATTGCGCTGATATGGAGTGCTAAAAGGATTTTATTATGCTGCACAAAGAATGGTGTTAAAATCTTATATTAGCAGATGATGCGACGATTGTGTTGCAGGGGTTGAACTCGAACTCAGTTCAAGCCGATTGGACAGAGCCGGGCCTGCTTTGGAAAGGATCGAGTTTGCTCGATTTACGAGTCAGAAATCCCAAGTTTGAGCCGGCTCGGTCTAACCGAGCAAGATCTAGAAAGAAAGGGAAGGGGGGCTCGGTACAAGAAGTCGAGCTGGCTCGGTTCAAAGGGAGACAAGGGACCCAGGGTCTAAGACCGAGCCGAGCTTGATGGCCTTGGCTGAACGCAGCTTGGCTGGGTCAAGCAAGAGGCAACTGCCTCTGACCGAGCTGGGCTCGGACCAAGGAGAACCGAGCTGGGCTCGGACCAAGGAGAATCGAGCTGGGCTCGGACCAAGGAGAACCGAGCTGGGCTCGATGGTAGCCATGCTCAGCTCGTCTGCACTAGACAAGGCAGGCCAAGGGAGGGTTGGCAGGGTCTGACCAAGTTGGCTCTGTGAAATTGAGTTAGACTCGACGCACTCGAGCTGGCCCGATGGTGGTAGACCGAATCGGGCTGAGCTCAGCCTTAGCTGAGTTCAGCTCGGTTCGACCCAACTCGAGACAACAACATTAGTAGAAGTTGTTGCTGCTCGAGCGCAACAAGGGGACGAGGGAGAGGGCTCGACAGTCAGGCCGAGCCGCGCCGCGCCTGGTCCTCATTAGAGGTAGGACTGAGCCTAGGCTCGGTCCTCCTAGAGAGGGAATTGAGCTGGGCTCGGTAGGATGGCCCAGGGGGAAGCAGCAGCAGGATGCTGCTGCTGTCTCCAAAAAAAGAAAGGGAAAGGGGTGGAGCGGCACCGAAGGTGGCGGAACAGAGGAAGAGAGGCGGAGGTGAGTGGGGTGCTCAGCCTCCGCCCTGCAAAAGCCAACGAGAGAGGGTGCCAAGCGCCCTCTCGTTCGACGGGCCAGAGCCACCTAGGATGGTGGCTTTGGTTTTTCGATGGTGAAAGTAGGGGGAGAAAGGGGGTGACTGCAGGGGAGAGGGAGTGGCGTCAGCCACTCCTAGCCGCCCCACCAGGAACAGCAGCAACAACAGCAGCCTCCAACTGCTGCTGATTCTGCGTGGAAAAACACAGGGCACCCTCTCATCTGGTGAGCTAGAGCCATTGCCATTGATGGCTCTTGTTTGCCGGCAATTTAGCAAGGATGGAGAAGAAATGGGGGAAGTAGGTGAAGAAACAAAGGAAAAAGGTGAGGGTGGTGGAGCTCACCTACTGGGATCATGGTGCCAGTGCTCGGTGGCGCACGAAAGAGGAAGAGAGAGTCAGAGAGAGAATGATCAGAGAGAGGGAGAGTGAAATAAGAGAGAGAGAGAGAGAGAGAGAGAGAGAGAGTGTTCAAATAAAAAAGAAACCCCCCATAGGGTGTTTAAATAGGGGAGTTGGTCTGGGGATGTGGACAGGCGGTGTCGACATCCCTGATTGGATCTGGGTCGGATCCGATTGGATCCAACCCAAAAGGTTTGGGTATGGGTCAGGTTTTGGATTGGGTTGGGTCCAGTTGGACCCAACTCAATCCTTTACTCTAATATATATATATATATATATATAATTAGGTCTTCGCATGTTTTGAGCATGAATCCCTATTTTTTGATCTAATTCTAGACTCCAAATCAATATGGATCTCTTTTGGATCCAAGTTGGTTTGAGGTTGGATCCATCTCATGGATCCAGACTAATGTCTTTTTGGTTTTGAGTGCTCCAGATCTCCCCAGAGTTCCGTTTTTTCTGAAATACTCTGTACCCGAATCTAGTCCACTAAATGGATCCGAGTTCCTTGTTATACGCTGTATAAGCTCGAACCCATACTAGATCCAAACATAATAAACTAAGAGATTCAGTGAATCTCACAAGTGTCAAAAGTACTATCAGAATTGGGTTTCATGGATGTCTATTCGCGGGGATCTTCTATCAAGATCCCGATCCATAATGAGTTTGATTAAGCTCTATATTTTTTTAACATCCAAAAGTTTATCGATTTATTCATGGTCGATGAATTTTTATAAAATACTAAAAATAAATGATCATGCATATATTTTGTATTTTATACATATATTTTTATGCATGATTCAGTGAAAATTTGCATTAAAAACTCATTCTTATCAGTGTTTTTGAGAAACTGCTTTAAATTTGAAAATAAAGGCAAAATCACATATTTAAAGCTCTTTTCTGTGTTTTTCAGTGTTTAGATTAGTTTAGTACTATTTAAGTTGTAGTCTAATTAGATTAGGAGTTAATTAATTAATTTTAATCAGTTTAGAAGTAGTCTCTTTTTGGAAAACACGTTTTCAGAGGAAGACCCTTTTTGGAATCGTTGAAAATTATTCGGACTTCCATAGAAATCGTGTAACCTAGAATTTTTAGTATAAATATTATTTTTTTAGTTGCAGCCCATATTTTTGCCTCTCGAGAAAACGCAAGCCTCTTCTCTTCTCTTACTTCTCCTTCTCGTTCTCAATCGGTTCTCCTTCGATCTCTTCCTTTCTCCCCCGGTTTCATCTTGCTTCTAACGTTTCTCTGGCACCGGTTCTTCTCACCCCCTCTCGACGGAGGCACGTACAGCTCGAAGGTAAGACCACTTTCTTTTTCTCAACCCCTCCGTCGAAAACGGATCGCAAGGTACGTTCCCGTCTGTCCGTAGTTTCGTAGTTAGATTAGTGTTATTTCTTTCAAGGCATACATTCATCATGTTTCATCATTGCATATAGTTTAGTTATTCATTGCATAATCATTGCATATAGTTTAGGTTAGTTTTATTTTATCATCTGAAAATAAAAATAAAAATAAAAATAAAATAAAATAGCTTAAGTTAGTTTTAGCTGATTTTCTTGGTCTTCGGGCCTAATTTTTTTTTTGTGTTTTAATCGAGTCGGTATGAGTAGTTAGATCCTTTTCATTAATCACATTATTTTCAGTAGGATAGTAGTTTACTTAATGCTTGGGTAGTGTTCTTGACGTTTGTTAGCTATTAAATTAGTTTCTTTTCACGTATTAGAATAAAATAGGTTAATCGGTGAAAGCAAAAGTAGTTAAATAAATTCTTTTTTACTCAACCGAGTAGTTAGTGTTATTTTTCTTTATCAGCAGTTAATGTCAAGTTAAGGTCAGAATCTTTAATTGCAATGTTCAGTAGATATGTGATCGGTATTCATTAATTATCATTTTGTCTTTTTTTATTACTAATTGTCGTTGAATTGGGGTATCTTGATTTAACTTTTGGTTTATTGTTATTGCCTTACATCAATTGTTGTCAATTAGTTAGTTTAGTTAATTCATATTATTCAGGTTAGCTCCAGCTAGATTAGTTTTATATTGCCTAGTCAATACATACTAGCTATTTCTTGTTTTAATTTATTATTAGTCTTATCTTGAATTCGGCTAATTGAGTATTGATTGTTTAAGTAGGCTAGTTTTTTTTTATGTTTAGCTCCAGACTTGTTAATTAGCTTGTTAGTCATCCCATATAGCAGCCCTATTTGTTTGTTAGTTATTTAGCATGTTAGTAGTTTAGTTTTACTTTCTTGATTTTTGGTTATTTATTTTCTTAATTTCTTAGTTAGATTATCATTAGTTTATTACAAGTTAGATTTCATCAAGTGTCAGTTAGATTCACGTTTTTTTTTATGTTCTACTAATTGGTTTTATTTAATTCAAGTAAGTAGTAGTTAATTTAATTAACATTTTTGTAAGTAGTTGTTTCATTTGTTTTAAGTTAGTTATTTAGTTGCATAGTTATAGAATCTCATAATTTGTTGCATAAATTAGTTTCTTTCTTGATTAGTTTGTTTTGCTATTTTGTCATTTAGTGCTTAGTTTGTTACAGTTTAGTTCATACTTGATTAGTTTGTTTTGCTATTTTGTCATTTAGTGCTTAGTTTGTTATAGATTAGTTCATATTTGTTACATGTAGTTAGTTTGTTCTTAGTAGTTAGATTCTTGTTTTTGTGATTTTTCTTTGAATTAACATTGAATTTCTGTCTAGTTTTTTTGTGTTTTGTTCATGTTTTATGATTTTGTTTTGTAAGGAAGCAGTTAGACGTGCGGTGAGCCCTCAAATGAGCCCTCTGAGGTTCCCTCAAAAGGCCCTTTGAGCTCCTCAGGGAGCCCTCAATAAGTAAAGAAGAACATAAATCAAACACATCAAAGGGACTAGAAGCTCAAGCATTGAAGACCCTTTTTCTTTTATTTTTAGCTTAGGATTTATTCATTTATTCATTTTGGGTTTGTAATAAGACCGTTTAATTATTTGTTTAAGCCCTTCGCAGAGGGCCGTACTCTTAGTTAATTAATTAATTAATTCTTTTATTTTTCAAGGCAATAAAGAATAGATAGTTTCCTGTTGCGTACAAAGTTGTCTCCCGTTCCCTGAGATCAACCGGACTCCACTACTCGTGTGAGCCGGTTTTTAGTATTTGGTGTTTGGCTTTCACATTGTTTTTATTGAAAATATTGTTTTAAAAATCTATTTCATAAAACTCACACCAATAAACACAGAAAGTTTGCAGACTTTACTGAATGAGTGATCCATAGGAGACTCTGGATAAGATATTACTAGTCGCACATCTGCAACTATCCTTGCAAGAGGCACCTTCATGCTCTAATGCCCCTATGGTGTCATATATGATTGAAACAAATGTTCAAGGGAACAGTTTAAAGCTCCGGATGTCATCCATAACCTTTGAAAACAGGTTGATTGGTGTGCCTCTTTCAGTTGGAGCAGCACTCAGCATGGATGAGCATTATTAGTTATGGAGCAAAAGACCTTACTAGGTTATTGTCTTATCCAATTGTCAATATTCAAATTTGTTTCTGTGGCAGGTAAAATTTGGTCACCATTGATTATGCCAACACTTGGTTTTATGGACTTTTTTTTGGCTTAGGTAATATCGAAGTATTATAATTTGTAAGATATGCTCATACTTCTGGAATTTTCTTCAAACTAAAGAGAATTAATTTCTTAGTTGTTCGGAACAGTCTCAAGTTGATGCTTTTGGGTAAGTTCACCCTCAAAATATTCTTAGGGTAGTTACTAGGTTCTGGTCCACAAACCTTAGTTGAAACTGAAAATGGAACTTAGGTGCTAGGACCTGTATCTATTATTCTATTCTACTTTTTTTCTTTATTCTGATTGCTTCTTACTGTATTGTTTACTGCTTTATGTTAATCTCCTTGTTTACTTGTTTCTTTGATACTAGCTTTGTGTCTCACCTGCAAGACATCATCAATGAGCTGTGCTTGTGTTTTAGTCAAACTTAGGAGCTATTATTTTCTATTGTTACCAGTACAAGGGATATATTAGCATAACTGCTTTTCTGTTTCACATGTACCATATGCATCTTATTGCATTAGGCTATGCAGAAATACCCTTTCATTATTGGATACAGTTTTTCATTTATGTTTCTTTTACCGTGACAACAGCGCAAGGCGGATGATCAGCATAACTGGCGAATACTTCAAAATGAGAAACTTGCACATTTGAAGGAGCGGCTTCATTTTATGGAGATGCAGCTTGCTAAAGGTGTTGCCCACTTGTTGTTGTGCTGTGTCATGCAATATGGCAACACTTGAAACTTCTCCCATACTTTCTATAATTTTCACCTTTTTGCTATGAATGTTTATCTGCAGGTACGGCAATGGT
This sequence comes from Nuphar pumila, assembly GCF_984573655.1. Classification (NCBI taxonomy): domain Eukaryota; kingdom Viridiplantae; phylum Streptophyta; class Magnoliopsida; order Nymphaeales; family Nymphaeaceae; genus Nuphar; species Nuphar pumila. Next base: position 14,276,596 of record NC_143265.1, on the reverse strand, counting down.
TGAGAAGATGTCCCAGGAATCGAGGGTTCATGTTGAGTTGCTGAATTCTGCTTTTCTTATGGTTGTTAATATTTTCTTATCTCTAGTTGTTTATTGTTTTGTGGTTTTTGTGTTTCCTTCTCTAGCTTGTGATGGATTAAGTTGCTTCTTGTGTAAATATATCTTTTATGAAATTAATTATAAAATCAACTTTAGGCAAAGAATTTAATTAGAAATTGCTTTACTGCAGTTGGAGAGAAATGGTGTGGAACTGCTGGGAAAGTTCTATCCTAATCTCATTTGCACTCAGAGCTTGGGGCATGTAAGTTTTTGATAATAGTAAACACCTTGCTACAGTTATAATGCATACTGATGACATTTTCACGGTTAACCAATTGTCTGTTTACTGTTTGAGTAAACATAAGTTGATAAAATCTAAGGTCAAGGTGACATTTTCATGGTGTACAAAACTGTTCACATTGTTGAAATTGGCAGAAAAGGGAATTTGTTTTTGGGACCCACCAGTACAAGCATGAAAGAAAAAAAATACTATGCAATACAATCAAATATCATAACTTGAAGGAAACCAGTTGGGTGGTTTCCTTTCAGATACACTCAGATCCAAGTCTTTGCCAGCTGTTGTACAGTGTGGTTAATTGATCTATGGGTCCATTTGTAAATAATTCTGGGAGCTGGGAAGTCTAAATAAATAGTCCACAAATCATTGCATTTCACAACTCTGAAGTCCCCCTCTTCCTTCCAAAGCTCTTTTTATTCTCGCTGCATGATCAATTCTAGAAATCTCTAAAATCGCTGGAACACACCTAAGAGAATTTCGGTGTAATATTATAGGGCAGATGGGTCAGATGCAATTGTCATCCTTATTCATGTTGCATGTTTGTTCAAGAAACATTTTAAAGATAGTTCTGTAACAAAAATAAAAATTTAGACTGCACTTCATTGAAACTGATTAGGAGTTATTTATGATGGTTTTTGTCTCTTTATTGGACACAATAAGATCTTCGTACAAAACTTGTAGCGCTCTCAAATGAGCTTTAAGTATTGTCATACCTATCACTATCATTGTAGTTGATGTTATTGTAAGTAGTTTGTCAGGGATAAGATCAAAGATCAAGAGGTTGAGCTTCAATTCATCAACATTGAACAACGCGATTCTTACAACTTCACTACTGCATATTCCATCATTTGGGTGTCTAGGTGAAAGTTACCCTATTTTATTTCATACAGTTGTTGTGGGGCATTTTGAAGTGAACTTAATGGAATAGCAATTGCTGTTCTCTTTCCTATGTGCATGCCGTGATCAACTGTACTTTCTGGGGTATATCTTAAATCCAATGTGCTCTATATAATCACAATGAATATTAATACGTGTGATCCATTAATGCAAGGGATGGTTTCATCATCATCATCATCTCTCTCTCATGCACGCACACACCCACACACTAGGATAAGTAGAGAAGCTAGATGTGGCTCTAGTTATGATTTTTCACTGAATCAATTTTTTATTTTAATTCGTAGATGATATGCTTCTACATGTACTCATGTCCTTGTTCCAAGAATTTAACCTTTCCATTTCTCCCACTTGATTTTCCTATAATGAAAAGTTCAGACTTGAATGTACAAGAAGCACGAGGTTATCAGTTTATTTCTCCTGAATAGATGCAAGTGAGATTCATGGATTTGTATTAATTGCAGATGGCAATTACATCTGAACTTCTTCACAAACAATCTGTGGTCATAAAGCAGGTCTGCAAATTGTTCCCACAACGACGAGTAAGTAGTCCCAAATCATTTTTATACATTGAATCAAGATGGAATAGCTTATAAGCCATGTTTTTGGTTTTTAATAACCATAACAAAGTAAAAATTTTGCCGATCTTTCTTTTTTTCTTAATCAAGTGATATTATTCACCTGAATTGCTGTCAGGTTGTTGATCCTTTCCATCCTGAGGAACAATGCCTGATAACATTCTAACATAAAAATTTCTTGCAACTTGGTTATGGCATCTGTCCTGATACAAAAGATAAATTGATCACACAAGATTTTCTTTGAGAAACAGAATGACTGTAAACTTGATTATGAAACTTCACTGTTTGTACTGGATCAGGTATGTCAATGTGTAACCACTGCAATTAATGGCATATTTTAACACACATTTAATTAGTATGACCTTTAAGGGAGTTATAATAGTCTTTCTGGGCGATGATTGATGAGTATATTGCAGTTCAGAGGCTAAGTTTAGTCTCTTCTGGGTTGTCCTTGGGATCATGTAAATGTAGCCTGCATTATGCATTATCTTATTGGTTAAGCTATTTTGCTGCTATCATTGGTTAATGGGTTTTTTTAGTATGCTGTGCATTTTTCTAAGTTGAACTACTTAATGTGGACCTGCTTCTGCATTTGATGTTGATATTATTTATGGCATAAGACTTGTGTCCTATGTCACATAGACACGGCAAAAGGCCCCACGTCCCTGTGTCAACACGGCCCGACACGGGTACCGATACCAGGTGCTGCACGGGTACGTGCTGGGTCAGGTCCAACTGAAACCCAACCCCAACTCTCTCTCTCTCTCTCTCTCTCTTTTGCTATTTTTCCTGTCTCCACCCTAAACCAGCGGGTGAATAAGAAGAACGAGGGGAGGAGATGGTGAAAAAGCAAAGAGAGAGAGAGAGAGAGAGAGAGAGAGAGAGAGAGAGAGAGTATGGGCCCCCACCTCGTTCTTCTTCTTCACATAGAGATAGAGAGAGAGAGAGCAATGCTCCTTCGCTTGTTTGAACAAAACCAAAGGGGCGACCTGATGCGTTGCTCCTCTGCGCTGCACTACTCCTCGGTGAGCCTTCGATGCTGTCCTCCTCGCTTTTTTGATGCCTTTGCGCCGTGCTGCTCTCTGTAACTCTCTCTCTCTCTCTCATCACCACCTACTTCTGTTCTTTCTTTTCTACTGTTCCCCTTTCCTCTTCCTCTTATCCACCATGACGACTCTCTCTCTCTTTTATTTTATTTTCCTCTTCCCAACATCTAGCATACACTGTTATAACTGAATAATTCTTGGATCAGACCCAATCCTGATTTGAATTAGGATCATATCAGACCCAGGCCTGAAAGTGTTATATAAGAATCATTCTTGGATCAGACCCAGATCATATTTGAATTAGGCTTGGATCTGACCCAGGTTTGAATCAGGCCTGGGTCTGATCTGATTCAAACCTGAGTCTAACCTATATGGGAATCAGACCTGGGTCTGATCTAGGTCCGAGTCAAACTTGGGTCAAAGTCAAGATTGACATATATATATATAAACATTCTTGGGTCAAACCCAGACCTGTTTCTGATCCAGATCTGAATCAGGCTGGGGTCTGGACTCTGGTCTCGGTCCTAGTCAAACTTGGTTAAAAAGATTTTATTTTACGCCTTGTGAAAAAGATTTTATATCGCGCACTTGATGGACGACCATCATAAAAAAAAATTAATGTCAAGAATGAGTTTTTCCGCCCAAACGAGCAATAGCGGCGATAAAAATCATCGCTACTTGATCTTTAGTGGTGATTTTTGTCGCTGCTATTTGATCTTTAGTTGCGACTTTTGTCGCCGCTATTGCTCACTTGGTGAAAAAACTCATTTTTGACGTTGGCCGTCCATCAAGCGTGCGATGGACGGCCAGCATGTTCAAGTACGTGTCAAGTACCTAATGTTCAAGCACCTAAGCGCTCTCTCTTTCTCTCGGCTATATATATATATTATATATTATATATATATATGCTCATATGTTAGGTGCCAAATGATACATGCTAATTGGGTTTTTCTGCCCTTTCGGTGTTTTTTTCGCAGTTTCGACCCCATAAATGTGTCGGGCATGGTCGATTTACGAGAAATCCACACCTGGATCTGTTTTCAATAAAAAAGTTATTTGGAGCCTAAAAAAATTATAAAGATTTTGGACTATTGATTTTTTGAACCTTATAAAAACCTACCCATGTGTCGGAATTGAACGCTTCAAGAGCTGATCCCTATAAAATCAAGTACATAGATCACATATGTGCGGTCAGAATTTAAAAATAAAATGAAAAGGCTGAAAAACCCATTTATTACGTTCATTTCGCACCTAACGTGTGAGCAGCTACCAATCACTATATATATATATATATTCATGTACACATACGCATATGTATACACATACATGTACCAAGGATACATTTATCTTAACACCCTCTCTTAAACATACAGTGACTCATTGGAAGTTTGAAATTAAACGAAGAAACCCATTACATAACATGTCTCCCATGGACTTCATCAGGTTCTTCCGCTTAGTGCTTCTTTAAAGGGTGTTCAATCAAACACTCCATAATCCCAAAAAGGATCTTCAATAGCAACAATGCTTAAAGAATCTGCAAGAAGATATAACAAGAGCAGTCTAGCAAAAAATAATTATACGTATGTAACTTATGGAGAGAGGATGGCCGAGCACACAAACATACAATATGTAAGTCAATTTAACTTTTTCAAAATCATTTAAAGTAAAACATGATAGTCATTAAGACACGACTTTAAAAAGTTCTTAATTCTCAAAAGAACACACAAATTTTTCAAAGATAGATTTATAAGTCTTTAATGACTCTAAACATTCCTGAAAAGCATGCATTATTTTGGTACACATATATTTATCATATTAATACACAATGGACATGAAATATGTTTTTTTCAAATAATTATTAATACTATGAAGAAATAATTCACAAAAGAATTCAAATCTCAACACATTTTTACACAACAGAAGGTACAAGAAATGATTTTCATTATTTAACGAAGATCAATTACAGTTTTTGGAAGTAGTATCAGACATGCAACAAAGTCACTCATGGACCAATTTTAAGAGATAATAATAAACAATCTTTCAAGAGCACATCCTTAGAATCAGTTGGAAATTCAAACAAGGATTCTAATAAGGATCCACTCAAGTACAATAGAAGTGCACAAACACCAGTTTTACTAAAAAATAATACAAGTTGAGGACAATTTCAAGAGCAATCAGATGCACATAATAGCCACTATGGGCATACACATAAGAGATTTTACTAATGAAATGCTTAGAAAAGCATGTAATGAAGTATGTAGAATTCAAACAAAGTGCAAAAGCACATACAAGTCCAAGCGTGGACAATACAAAAGCATGAAGGCAAAATACAAGTACACCACTATGAGACAATACAAAAAGCCAACGAAGGGCAACACAAAAAGTAAAAAATATATTCTTTATTGAATATATGCTTGAAAAAGCATAAAATTATGCAAATTATGCAAGACAATCAATTATGGAATAACTCATGCAACTAAAGCATAATGCAAAATACATAAAAATATTTCAACAACCATTTCTCATAAAAGAGTAAATAAGTGTGAAAAAATTATGAAGAAATTAAAAAATCTCATACATCATAATGAATGAATTTTATAAATTAAAATACTAGTTTGGCCACCACAAGCAATCACCTTACTCGACCTCCAATCCTCAAAAATCAAGTGTATCAACGACTAGAACAAGAGCATAATCTCAATGCCATTTATGGGCTAAAAACACACACAAAAGTTTAATAAATATATCTTGACTATATATAATGACACTCAAAATGAGTGTATCAACTACTAGGATAAGAGTATAATCACAATGCCACTTATGGGCTAAACAAACACACAAGAGTGTGAATAAACTTCTCTTGTCTGCATATAATGGCACTCAACATGAGTGTATCGGCTACTAGAATAAGAGTATAATCACAATGCCACTGAGCTAAACAAACATACAAAAGTGTGGATAACCATCTTTTGTCTACATATAATGACACTTAACATGAGTGTATCAGCTACTAGAACAATAATATAATCACAATGTCACTTATGGGCTAAACAAATACACAAAATGTAAGAATAACCATCTCTTGTCTATATATAATGACACTTAGATAAGAGGCATAAGAAGTAGAAAACACTCAAGGTAAGAAATCTTATAATGAAAACACACTAATGTTATCAATAATAATATCAATTTTAACTATATTTCGAAACACCATGGTTTCAAAAATAGATGGCCATCACAGATAAACAATTACAAGCATCCATAATAACAATGACCATACAACAAATCAGTGATATAACACACTCAGATCCAGAGATCAAACAACTGTCAGTTATAGTCAAATCATAAGTTGATAATCTAAATTGACATAAAACGAAGTGCACACAACTCATCTCAACAAACATCTCTGAATCAACGAAAACATATATGGATCCAGAGGCCAATCAACTATCAATCAGATCTAAGACTGATGTCATCACAACACTCATAAACTTTGATAATTGCAGATTGATTAGATGATTTGAGGTGCACACATAATCACCTCAACGGCTAACTCAAAATACCAACAATAATGAGTTCAGAGGCCAATCAACCATCAATTAGACCCAAGACAAATGACATGTCACTCGTAACCCTTGGGAATCTAGATTAATAGGATGACATGAGGTGCATACATAACTCACCTCAACGACTAACCCTGACCCAACATCAAGGCCAAGAGAGATGATGCATCATATATAAAATTTTGTGATGGACAAAAACAATGCCATAAGAAAGCAATAAATACTCACGGAAAACAATTTCCAAATAGGTGAGTTTATATCAAATAACTGATTTGAAAAAACAAGTTTCAAATCAAATCCAATATAGTTAGATGAAAACCTTATCATAAGAATTAGTACAATTAGATGCATAATCAATATGTCAATCGATGCAATCACATGCAATGCAACATAGGATGTCTTATGACAATTTTTATAAATTTGAATAAGTAAATAAGCATGCAAATTACGATGCTTGAGAATCTTTAAAAAGATCATAAGTCCATTACTCAAGAAACAGGTGCACTAATGCACATCCAATAAATCTCACTAAATAGACAAGAATAACATATATAATCTTTAGATCTAAATCTACTATGAGGCAATTGAAGGCAGCATAGAGAGATTCCAAAAGAGCTAAGTGCATAATTACACAAATGCAAAACCACTAGTGGGCGAGATACAAAGAGCCAACTAAGAGCTATACATAAGCATAAAAATGTTGACATTATTGATAAAATGTTCTCAAAGAGCCATAGAAATTTTAAAACATACATAACTATGAACCCACATATGATCACATTAAACAAGATATTTTTCTCGTAATGCAATGAATATACAATCTCCAAGATGCAATACACAAGAAAGAAACCACTAAGATAAGCAGAAAAAAAGATTTGAGTATATGATAACAAGTCATGCTTATGCTATTCAATAAAGACTATTTGAGGTATATACCTAAAAATGCCTTAATCCAACACAAGTCATTTGAAAATAGTCTTACTTAATAAAACAATATCACTCAAACATATATGAAATAACACATTCTCATGATAATAGAAAGACCTTATGAGTGTTAAATTATGTATATATAAATATATATATATACATATACTTATATATATATATATACATACGTATATATATATAAGTATATATATACATATATGTATATATATACATATTTTTTTTTTGTTTTCTTATTCTCCAAATACCCAATAGGGGTATTTTGGTAAATCCCCATGTAAACTCTTCCCTTTCCTTTTTCTCTTCCTTTTTTACTTTTTCTTTTTTCTTTTCTTTTTTTCTTTTGCTTTTTGTAAGACCACAAGGGGCCCCACCCTTCTTGTCGTTGGGCCCCAACGGTCATATTTATGACCGTTGGGGCTCCCAACGACTAGATGGGAGCCCCCTTGTGGTCCCTTCTTATTGGCTTCCTCCTCTATAAATAGAGGAGGCTTTCTCTTGTAATGGCATTGGGTTTTTTACCCTCTTCTTTCTTTCTTCAATAATATCCAACTTATGACTTTAAGTCATTTTTCCTTTAGTGCGTTTTTTGTATACACTTCTAGTGCTTGTGTTCTTGGCTCTTGTGATCACTCTTAAGAAGTGGTTTGCTTTATTAGTGCTTCCACCCCTCTTCATTACATGGTATCAGAGCAAGGTTGGTGATCGGGCTTCTCTTTTTTTTTTTGTTTTCTTGGGACGTGTGCCTCTCAAGCTTTTGAAGGAAGAAAGACTATTCGGTACCTATGGAACGTGATTCTAAAGTTGAGCTTTCTTTTAAGCTCAATGGATCCAATTACCTTATGTGGGCATCCGCTATGGAAAATCATCTAAGAGGTAAGAAACTTTGGGGTTTTGTTATGGGAACTACTCCCGAACCCTCTCTTGTTCTCACTAAAATTGAAAATAGGGTTGAAAAAGCTTTAGATGGCGATGAACGCATCAAAGCTATCAATGACTATCAATCCAAAGTTGAGGATTGGGAAAGTAACCATGCTAAAATTTTGGCATGGTTTATGAACAATGTGGACCTCAAAACTTGTGCCAACATTGCTAAATTTAGAAGAGCCAATGAGGCATGGTTCTTTCTTAAGGGTATGTATACCCAAAAGGATCTTGCTAGACAATTTTTTTGTCAAGAAAAAATCTGTTCCACTAGACAAGCGGATATGAGTGTCCGTGACTACTTTAGCTCTTTAACCCCTCTTTGGGATGAGCTTGTTCTTCTTGAGCCCAAATGGGTGGCTCTGAAAGATATTGAGTTAAGAAGAGAACAAATTGAAAAGAAGGAGCATTTTTTTCAATTTCTCCATGGTCTTCGACCGGAATTTGAACAAGTTAGGGCATCCCTTCTCCATAGAAGTAAAGCCTTACCCATTGAGGATGCCCTTGCCAAAGTATGCCAAGAAGAAACTCGACTTGACCTAAGTATTAAGAGTGATGAAGTTTTGGCCGTTGCTAGGCCCGGATCAAATGTAAAAGCATATAGACCTCCCCACTTTAACAAAAATAATGGATCTAGAAAGGGAGTGATTTGTCACTATTGTAATGAATAGGGACACATTAGACCGGTTTGCCCAAAGCTTAAGGGAAAAGTGGCCGCGGTTGGAGAAAATTCTCCAAAGAAGGAAGAAGAAAGTGCCAAAGAGGGAGATATCAAAGAAACTCTTAGTCATATCTCCGAAGTTCTCCAACATCTTCTCAAGACTTATTCATCTTCAACATCCGGAGCCGCTATCGCCTATTCTTCATCACCTCCAGGTATGTGGATACTAGACTCCGATGCTTCTTTTCATATGACATCTCATAAAAACTCTCTTTCTAATGTTTTTTCCGAACCCATATCTTCTTATGTTTCAACGGCCGATGGGACATCTTTAAAAATTGAAAGCATTAGAACACTTGATTTTAAAACTTCTCAAAACTTTTTCGTTCCTAAAGTAAGAGTCGTTCCAAAAATTAATCTAAATCTTTTTTCCGTTTCCCAAATCACCGATCATGGATGCCAAGTCTCTTTCTCACCTAAAGATTGCACCGTGCAGGATCTCCAGTCAGGGAAGCTGATTGGGCAAGGCCATAGAAGGGGTGATCTTTATTTTATGGACTTTTTGACTTTTCCACCAAAGTCATTTTGCAATCTTATAAAGGACAAAAGTATTGGCATTTGGCATGAGAGACTTGGTCATCCAAATTTTGTAAAGATGTCTCTTTTTCCTTTTTTGAACAATACTTGTAAAGATTGCATTTTTGGGAAATCTAAAGCTATTCCATTCCCTCAAAGAAATTATTTCACCACTCGACCTTTTGAACTTGTTCATTCCGATGTATGAGGACCTTCTCCTATTTTATCCAAAGGAGGTTTTTCGTACTATGTGGTCTTTATTGATGACTTCACTCGATTTACATGGATTTACTTCTTAAGTCGCAAATCCGAAGTTTTCTCCTTCTTTAAAAAATTTAATGCAATGGTTAAAAATCAATTTTTAGGAAATCTATCAATTCTTAGATATGATTCGGGGGGCGAATACATGTCCAATGAATTTCAAATGTATTTGAAAGAAAATGAAATTTGCCATCAACGTTCTTGTCCAAACACTCCACAACAAAATGGTCTTGCGGAAAGGAAGCATAAACACATAATAGAAACCGCAAGAACTTTGTTAATTTCAAAAAATATTCCAAAATCCTTTTGGGCCGAAGCGGTTCTAATCTCAACATATCTTATCAATAGAACCCCTTCATCTTCTTTGAAAAATCTTTCTCCATTTGAGAAACTTTACCATATGTCTCCCGATTATAAAAGACTAAGAATTTTCGGATGTAAATGCTTTGTTCTAACTCACAAAAATGATAAACTTTCTTCTAGGGCAATTGAATATATTTTCTTAGGATATGGTGAAAAACAAAAAGGTTATCGATGTTTTAACATATTAAAAAACAAACTTTATATCTCAAAAGATGTCACATTCTTAGAAGAAGAAAGTGGTTTTTCGCATAAACCAAATGAAAATATTGATTATTCCTTTTTATTTGACTTGTTACCGCAAGAAAACGTCATAGATGGTCATGTTGAATCTAGTGAATCTTTCATAGAGGATCATTTTGAACCTCCAAATGATGACCAAAGTTTAGAAGAAAATGTACCAAGACAAACACAAGTCTACTCTGGAAGGAATGAAAGTAATCCACCTTGTGCCCTTGAAAATTTTTCTCAAAATGAGTCGATTGAAGAATCCTCTCAACGAAGATCAAATCGTATTTGTAAAGTACCAAATAGATTTGTATCTTATGATTCTTTTTCTCCAAATTTTCGAGCATGTCTGCTAGCTCTTCACTCATTTCATGAACCATCTCATTATTAGTGATGCTAAACAATATGCTCATTGGAATGAAGCAATGGAACTGAAACTTAATGCACTTAAAAGGGCACAAACTTGGGAGATCATTGATCCACCCAATGGCAAGAAACCCATTGGATGTAGATGGGGTTTTAAAGTAAAAACTAAGAGTGATGGCTCATTAGAAAGATATAAGGCTAGGTTAGTGGCCAAAGGATATGCCCAAGAGTATGAGGTAGATTATGATGAAACTTTTGCCCCAGTTGCTCGAATGACTAGTGTTCGAGCTCTTATTTCAATAGCCTATATTAAAAAATGGTCAATTTTTCAACTTGATGTCAAAAATGCCTTTTTAAATGGAAATTTAAATGAAGAAGTTTATATGGAACCACCTTCGGGTATGAATTTAAATGGTAAAATTTTAAAATTAAAAAAGGCCTTATATGGACTTAAACAAGCTCTTAAAGCTTGGTATGACAAGTTTAGTAATGTATTAATCAATTTAGGATTTACTTCTTGTTATACTGACACTGCTCTTTTTGTTAAGAAGACAGGTGATTTCATTGTTATTCTTCTGTTGTATGTTGATGATATGATTATCACTGGGAGTGACAAAAGGGGGGTAAATAATGTAAAGTCTATGTTAAAAGAAACTTTTGATATGTCTGACCTTGGATTCTTGAGATACGTTTTAGGAATTGAAGTGACTTACTCCTCGCGAGGATACATCTTATCTCAAATGAAATTAGCTGCAGACATCTGTACCAAGTCAGGAATATCTGATGAAAAGAAAGTTGAGACTCCCGAAGTCATCAATGCAAAACTGAGACTTGAGGATGGTGTTCTTCTTGAAGATCCAACCCCCTACCGTCAATTAATTGGATCTCTCACCTATTTATCCATCACCCGTCCAGATATAACTCATGTGGTTCATGCTGCAAGCCAGTTTCAGCATGCACCTACTACAATTCATATGGCGGTCGTAATGAGAATTGTGTGATACATCAAAAGTACCATCTCCAAGGGACTCTTCTTATCCTCTTCCTCATCTTTTGAATTAACTGCTTTTACTGATGCTGACTGGGGATGAAATCCCAATGATCGTATCTCAACTACTGGTCTTTGCGTTTTTTAGGTGAATCTCTCATTTCGTGGAGATGCAAGAAGCAACAGAAGGTCTCACTATCATCCACTGAAGCTGAATATCAGGCCATGACAATGACAACTATGAAAATCATATGACTCAGAAGTCTCCTTGGTGACATGGGCGTCCTCATTTCCTCTCCCACCAAGCTCTGCTGTGATAACAAAAGTGCGATATACATTGCAAGCAATCATACTTTTCACGAGCGGACCAAGCATATCGAAATGGATTGCCATTATGTTCGAGACGAATACCTCAGAGAAACTATCACATTGCCATATGTTACTTCAGAATATCAACTGGCTGACTTCTTCACCAAAGTGCTCCCAACTCCACGATTTATGTTTCTTCTTAGTAAACTTTCGGTCTTCTCCCCGTAAAGTTTGAGGGGGCATGTTAAATTATGTATATATAAATATATATATACATATACTTATATATATATACATACGTATATATATAAGTATATATATACATATTTCTTTTTTGTTTTCTTATTCTCCAAATACCCAATAGGGGTATTTTGGTAAATCCCATGTAAACTCTTCCCTTTCCTTTTTCTCTTCCTTTTTTACTTTTTCTTTTTTCTTTTCTTTTTTTCTTTTTCTTTTTGTAAGACCACAAGGGGCCCCACCCTTCTTGTCGTTGGGGCCCCAACGGTCATATTTATGACCGTTGGGGCTCCCAACGACTAGATGGGAGCCCCCTTGTGGTCCCTTCTTATTGGCTTCTTCCTCTATAAATAGAGGAGGCTTTCTCTTGTAATGGCATTGGGTTTTTTACCCTCTTCTTTTTTTCTTCAATAATATCCAACTTATGACTTTAAGTCATTTTTCCTTTAGTGTATTTTTTGTATACACTTCTAGTGTTTGTGTTCTTGGCTCTTGTGATCACTCTTAAGAACTGGTTTGCTTTATTGGTGCTTCCACCCCTCTTCATTATAATGAGAACATAGAAAACACGTTTATATTAAAAATAGATCACACAATACATCTTTTTAATCTTTATGCTTGATCACATCACAAAAAAGAAATCCAAAAGATAGCCCACACATACGTTAAGAGACATTCAAATATGAAATTTAGTATTTTGCAAAAACATGAAACACATAAGATTTTAAGAAACCACATATTTTGCAAAATATAATTTTTCACTACACATATCACATATTTCAAAAACATTTAATTTGATCATAACCCTAACACTTACCATACATATGAAAATAGAAAAGCCAAAGATACATATCGGAATACAAAATTCTTAAATCCATACCATCCATTAATACGAATCTTCTCAAAACCCCGATCACTCGCTCTGATACCATGTCACGAAATGGTACAGATCCCAATGCACTCCGGAATGCATCCCATGAGCCAATAATACAATGTAATTAAACACACATTCACAATGAAAATACCCATAGAACACAAGACTTAAAAATAAACAATTTCATTATGTATGAAATTCAAATAATACAAGAGAAATGAAAAATTACGAAAGCGCCTTACTACAACACTCAAACACTCAAAACCTAGAAAATTACCCATTACTCTCTCACTTACAAAGTCACCCACCCAACCCACCCACCCATATATATAGGCCAAAAAGGAGAGAGGAGATAATCCCTTCTAGCTGTTGGACTAGCCTCCAACAACTAGAACATAGTCAACCTAGGTTAACTAAGCTAAATATATATATATATATAAATATATATATATATATATATATGTACATACTATATGTATGAAGATGTACATAAATATATATATTCATTTGCACATAAGTATATGTATACACATACATATACCAAGGATACATTTATCTTAATAGTACCCACATTTTTTGAACTTGCCGTGTCGTACCCTCCGTGCCTGCACCCATACTCGTACCCACGTGACACAGCTTCTGTTGCTAAAAGTAATCTTCAGAGACTTGCAATAACTAAAACTAAATTTTGATTGATTGCATGCCAAGAACATGATTGCACCAATGATGGCAATAGATAGTGGACTTGATGTAATAACAATTAAGTACTCAAGTTAACACAACTGCTTCTAAGTCAGTTTTCAGAAATACACTGGAGAATTATCGGTGTTCTCCCAAATACCTGGTCTAATGAACTCAGCCCATTACAGGTTAGTTCCAGTGGCACTGTCAAGGCCAGAAATGGTTTGGATGGAAATTCCAGATTCCTTTACCTATTTTTACCATAGCCTCTGGCTAACACCTCTTCTCCAAGCTTGCAAAGTAAATGGTGTTAAATTGTATCACTTTTGTACATATATATTTATATATATAATGATAGATACATATGTATATATATATATATGATATATATATATATACATATGTATCTTTCATTATATATATAAATATATATTCCTTCTCTATTGTATAACCCCTAGGGGCCTTTTTGTCTTTTTCAGCTTTTACGCATATTCATAATTATGAATATGCTTGTAATTTCCTTTTCTTTATTTTTCATTTTTTCTTTTCTTGAAGTTGACCAAGTCAACTTGGAGGGGGTCTAACACTAGATGTTGGACCCCTCCAACGGATAGATTTCTAATCGTTGGAGGGGCTCCAACGTCTAGTGGGAGCCCCTCCAAGGCTTCTCCTCTTCTATAAATAAGGGAAAACCCCTCTCTTAAATGTATTCAAGTTTGGAGCTTGTTCTCTCCATTTGTTCAATAAAGATTCAATATATTTTTGCATTTGGCTATTCTTATTGTACCTTTGTGTACATTTGTTCTAAATGTTCTTGTGTCTTTGTTCTCATACCTCTTGGTGGTGTTGTGATTATAGCACACTTTATCTCTTTTTGAGATATTTTCACATGGTATCAGAGCAAGGTTGAAGATTAAAAGATCGTGTGGTTCTTCGTATTTGCGGGTGCCTTAAAAAGCGTGCCTTTGGCTTCTTGGTGATTAAAGTGGTGACTTCTTCTCCCTCAATATTTTAGAAGGATATTACAACAAGTAAGATTTGAAAGTCTTATTGTGGTACATATATACTCTTCATTCTCTCTTTAATGGGTGAAAAAGAGTCCCATTTTTCACTTGGTTTTAAATTGAATGGCTTCAACTACCATGTTTGGGCCGGTAATATGGAGGCCCACATTAAAGGGAAAGGTCTTTGGGGTTATGTCAAAGGAACCGTTCCCGAACCCGAACCTAAGATCACCATTGTTGAGAGGGGTGAAATAAAGGTTCTTGATGGTGAAGAGAGAGAAAAAGCCTTTGAAGAATACAACAAAAGTTATGAAGAATGGGAGATGAAAAACTACAAAATTCTTTCATGGTTTTTCTCTTCCGTTGAAATGGGAATAAGTGCAAAATATTGAAGTTCAAGAAGGCTTTTCAAGTATGGGAGTGTCTTGAAAGAATGTATACTTCAAGAGATTTGTCCCATAAATATTATCTTCAAAAGAAGACATTAACCCTTCAACAAGGAGAAATGTCCGTTAGAGAATATTTCGCCGAACTATCCACTATATGAGATGAGCTTGCTCTCCAAGAACCTAAATGGAGTGGAGAGGCAATTGAATTAAGGGCCAAACAATTAGAAGATGATCACTTCTTCAACTTTTTAAATGGGCTTAAACCCGAGTTCGAACAAACTAGATCCTCTCTTTTGTCTTCATTTTCTTCTCCTTCGTTGGAAGATGTGCTTACCAAACTAAGTGGAGAAAAAACTAAATTGGGGATCAATAAAACCAATCAAACTGTTTTGGTCGTTTCCTCTAAGGATAATGATGAGGGTGCTTATGCTGTTTCAAGACCGAGAAATAATGTCTAAACATATAAACCCCCTCATTTCAACAAAAATCAAGGAGAAAGAGAAAATGGTGGGCAATATGGAAGAAGAGATTATAGTAAAATCATATGCCACTATTGCAAATATCTAGGACACATTAAACCGGTTTGTCCCAAGTGAAAAAAGATGGTGGCTATGTCTACAACTTTTCGGCCAACGAAGAAGGAAGGACCATCAACTTCCAACAATGATACTTTGTCTCTAAATCAAATCATTGAAGCTCTTCAACCTCTCCTCAAGGGATCCGTTTCCGAAGCCGCCATGACAACCTTCTCTCCTCCCGGTAAGACTCTTTGGCTCTTAGACTCGGGTGCATCCTTTTATATGACTCCAAATGTTTTTGCACTTTTTAAATACTCAAAAAATTTGTCATCCTCTTTTGTCTCTACCGCAGATGGGGCTTCTCTTAAAATAAAAAGAATTGAAGATTTTGAAAGACAAGGTTTTTTTATTCCTAAAGTTAGATTTGTCTTAAAACTAAATTTAAATTTGCTTTCCGTCTCTTAACTATCAGATCATGGGTGTGATATCAAATTTTCATCAAATAAATGTTGGATACAGGATCGCCGATCCGAAAAGTTGATTGGAGAAGGCTCTAGGAAGGGAGATCTATACTTTATGAAATTTCTTCAAATTTCACAATATCCTTTTTGTAATGTTGACCAACCTAAAGATACAATTTTTTGGCATAAATGCCTTGGGCATCCAAATATTGTCAAGCTTTCTTATTTACATTTTGCTAAAACATTATGTAAAGACAACTTCAATTGTAATGATTGTATTCTTGATAAAATGAGAAGCTTACCCTTTGGACAAAGAACTATGTTTTCAACTAAGCCTTTTGAAATTGTGCATTCGGATGTATGGGGATCAACACTTGTAGTGTCTAAGGGAGGGTTTTCGTATTATGTTATTTATATTGATGATTTCTCAAGATATAGTTGGATATACTTCCTCAAACATAAACATGAGGTTTTCTACCTTTAAGGTTTTTCATATGATGATACAAAACCAATTCAATAGTAAATTACAAATTCTTAGAACCGATTCCGGGGGAGAATACATTTCAAATGATTTCAAAAGTTATATTGAAAATAATGGGATTGTTCATCAAAGGTTTTGCCCCAAAACACCTCAACAAAATGGATTAGCCGAACGAAAACATAGACATATAATAGAAACTACAAGGATCTTACTCATTTATCAAAAAATTTCAAAAAGATTTTGGGCCGAAGCGACTCTTGCATCAGTTTACCTCATAAATCGACTTCCATCCAAAAATTTGAATCAAATATTCCCCTTTGAAACCATGTATAAAAAAGAACCCGATTACAATAGACTAAGGATTTTTTGTTGCAAATGTTTTGTCCTCACCGACAAGAATGATAAACTATCTTCCAAAGCTATTCCTTGTGCGTTTTTGAGATATTCAGAAACACAAAAAGGTTATAGGTGTTATGATATTAAAAATGGCAAACTATATGTTTCAAGAAATATAACTTTCTTAGAAAATATGAGTGGTTTTGAATAACACAAAACTCATGAAGATAATGTCGATTACTCTTTTTTGTTTGAATTATTATCTAGAAATGAAGATTTTTTTAGCGATGATGAATTGAATGAGGATGGAGATATAAGTGAAAGTATTCCATCACCCATCCAACATGAAGAAGAAATGATAGTTGAACCAATTACCTATACACATAGAGATAAAAGTACATTTAGAAGTGCAATAGAAAAGTATAGTGACTCTAGTGAACCTTCCAACCACTCTCGAAGAACCGAAAGATATAGGAAAAATCCTTCTAGATTTATATCCTATGAGTCTTTTTCTCCAAAACATAGGGCATGTCTTAGTGCCATTCACTCATATCAAGAACCTAGGAGTTTTGAAGAAGCCAAGAAAATGATAGAGTGGAGGGATGCAATGGATAACAAACTTAGAGCTCTCAACAAAGCTAAAACTTGGGTCTTTCAATATCTTCCAAAAGGAAAGAAATCAATAGGATATAAATGGGGTTTTAAAGTCAAAACAAAGAGTGATGACACTCTTGTAAGATATAAAGCCCGCCTTGTTGCAAAAGGATATAGTCAAGAATATGACATCGATTACGAAAAAACCTTTGCTCCTGTTGCACGAATGGTCATTGTCAGATATTTGATCACCATTGCATCTATTAAAAAATGGAACATCTACCAAATGGATGTTAAAAATGCCTTCTTAAATGGAGACCTTAATGAAGAAGTTTACGTGGACGCTCCTCCTGGCATGGACGTTTTAAAGGGAAAAGTCCGTTTATAAAAAGCACTCTTTGGTTTAAAACATGCCCCTAAGGCTTGGTATGATCGATTTAATGAAGTAATGATTCAAGATGGTTTTACCTTATGCTACACTGACACTGTTTTGTTTGTCAAAAAGTCTGATGCAGGAATTGTGATTTTACTGCTATATGTTGATAATATGTTGATAACAGGTAGTAACATAAAGAGAATAAAAAATATTAAAGTCACTTTAAAAGCGAGGTTTGAAATGTCAGACTTGGGATATCTGACATACTTTCTTGGCATCGAGGGAGCCTACTCTCATAGAAGCTATTTTTTGTCTCCAACTAAACTTGTGTGTGAGATTCTTACAGATCAGGTATTACTGACAATAAAACCTGTGAGACCCCTAAAATTGTGGGATAAAAAATGAAGATCGATGATGGAATACCCTTGGAAGATCCTACTCCCTACCGGCAACTTGTGGGATCACTTATGTACCTTAGCATCACAAGGCCAGATATCTCGCATGATGTGCACACTGCAAGCTAATTTCAGCATGCCCCTACATTTGTCCATATGGGCGTCGTTCTTCGAGTTGTCAGATACATAAAGGGAACCATAAATAAGGGAGTATTTCTTTCCTCATCTTCTGAATTGAATCTAATTGTTTATACTGACTCTGATTGGGGAGACAACCCAAATAACTGTCACTCCACCACAAGCTTTTGTATCTTTTTAGGAGAATCCCTAGTCTTATGGAGATGCAAGAAACAACAAAAGGTGTCTCTATCATCTATGAAAGTAGAATATCGAGCCATGGCCTCAACAACCATGGAAATTGTTTGTAGTCATCAATTAATACAAGACATGAGAATTTAAGTTGAAGGACCCACAAAGTTGTGCTGTGATAATAAGAGTGCAATTTATATTGCCAAAAATCACACATTTCATGAGCGCACAAAGTATATTGAGATGGACTGCCATTATGTTAGAGAAGCATACTTGCAAAAAGTCATAGATCTTCCTTATGTGACTTCAGAATATCAGTTGGCAGATTTCTTCACCAAAGCTCTCTGTGCTCCCAGATTCAACTTTCTCCTTGGCAAACTTTTCGTCATTACGCCCTAAGTTTGAGGGAGGGTGTTAAATTGTATCACTTTTGTACATATATATTTATATATGTTGAGATTAAGAGGTTTTATGGTTAAGTTTTCCTAAACTAGAGGTTATTTGAATTTTTATTTTATTGAGGGACTTATGTGTAATTTCTCTTTTTGGCCTCTCTCTATTTAACATAGAGATTAGCCCTAATCATTATGAAAGAGTTTGCTTCCTGTGCAACCGTCTCTCTCTCTCTCTCTCACTACCTAGGGTTCGGTGCATCTCATCCATCCTTCAACATGGTATCAGAGCAGCCGATCATGGGAGCGTGATCGTCGATCGTGATCAATCTTCGAATGATCTACACCAACGAAAAAAATGTATATCTTTAAATCAGGTCAGTTGTTCTTATTCTGTGTAAGATCTGATAACAGATCTGGGATTTGATGACCCAGATCTGTCATCAGATCTAAGGGAGCAAATGTTTTGTTCCTGCCGTGATTTTCTGTTGTTTGGGAGAAGCCTTGCCGTGATTTCCTGGATTTCCTGTCGTGCTTTTCTGCTGCCGAGTTTTCCTGCTGTTTGGAAGCCGCAAACAATCTCATTTGTCGTGATCTCCTGCCGTGATGTCCTGTTCTTTGGGCACAGCAGCAATCCCATTTTTCGTGATACTCTTTTTTTTTTCGTGATTTCCTGCTATTTGGGAGAAACAACAATCTCACTTGTTGTGCTGTTGCTTGTGATTAAAAAAAATGACTGATTTGTTTTAACCGTGCCCTGAAGAATTGGTATTCTTGTTGGTTGTCGAGCTATATTTGTCTGGGAGCAGCAGCTGTCGTGATTTATTTTCTGCGTCTGCATATTATTGTTGGTCGTGATTCACTGGATCTTTGTTGGTTGTTTCATTTCAGTTGGTAGTTTATTTCAGAATATGGAAACAACAAGAGTGATTCCTTGCTGTGCTGAAAATTTTTAAATTATCATTCATGTTTGTGGGATGTTGTTCATTACTGGCGTGGAAACTGCAGGCTTGATGCCCTGCTGTGCTGAAAAAAAAATATTCTTGTTGAGGACTGTTGTTCATTACTGTCGTGGTCTTTTTTTTGTGTGTGAACAACTGCTGGTTGTCATATCAGTTGATGTGTGAGTGTCACATGCTATCCCCTGTGTTGCTTGAAGCCTGTGAAGATGTTATCTCTGGTGTGGCTGCTGGGAGTATAAAACCTGCTATTCAAGTGGGTAAATTTTTTTTTGGGCTGAAATAGAATTAAATATTCAGTATGGATGTTGCGCAGACGTCGTGAAGCAGAGTAACAATTTTTTTTTGGTGTGGACCTGCATAGTGTGGAGTTTTTTTTGTCGTGGTGGAGACAAATTAGTGTCATCAATCTGAGTACCTGTTCGTTTTAAACCCATTCTTTTCCTTATGGCTCAAGTGGTTAAATCAGATGCGGATTGCTCCAATGATTATATAACTCTTAGCTGGGCTGAATATAACAAGCTTCTTACTTTATGCTCATCCTCTTGGAAGTCTTCTGTTGCTAAAGTTGTGTGCTTGGCAGGTGATGGCCTATCTGGCCAAGGTGGTAAGTGGATCATTGATTTTGGAGCATCCAAACACTTTGCAGAAATTCAAGTAACTTTTTAAGTTTAAATCCTGTATCCGATCAAAAAGGGGTAGTCCTTGCTGATGGCAGTTCTTCCCCAATTGTAGGGCAAGGAAACATGTCTATTTCCCCTACCCTTCAACTGTCAAATGTTCTGCATGCTCCTTCTTTTCCACAGAATTTATTATCTATCAGTAGAATGACAAAAGAGCTAAATTGTAGGGTAATTTTTGATCCCATGGGTTGCACTTTTTAGGACTTGCTTACGGGGAAGAGGATCGGTGGCGGCTATGAGGAAGGTGGTGTGTATTATCTAACTCAACCAGAGGGTTCTGTCTATTCTGCTCTTACGTCTTCCTCGAGTCCTTTGTTATGGCATCATCGTCTGGGTCATCTTCCAGTGCCAAAACTTCGTCGAGTCATTCCTCATATACCTCCCTTAGTTTCTTTTCAATGCAAAACATGTCAATTTGGAAAACATTGCCGAAGCTCTTTTCCCTCTAGTCAAAGTCCATCGAGTCAAAGATTGTTTGAACTTCTTCATGTCGATGTATGGGGTCCGAGTAGGATTCTTAGTAGGTCTCAGTGTCGTTATTATTTAGTCATTGTTGATGACTTCTCAAGGTTATCGTGGGTGTTCTTGTTAAAAGATCGGTCTCAAGGCCCTGTCATTCTTAAATCTTTGATTATTGAAATAAAAACTCAATTTGACGTGTGTGTTAGAATTGTTCTCACTGATAATGCTCTTGAGTTCAAATCCAAAGACTTGCTTCAATTCTATTCTGATAAAGGGATTCAACCTCAATTTACATGTCCTCATACATCCCAACAAAATGGTGTGGCTGAGAGGAAACATAGACAAATTCTCAATGTCGCTCGGTGCCTAATGATTCAATCCAATATGCCTGCGTCATACTGGGGAGATGCAATTTTGACTGCTGGTTTTCTTATAAACCGCATGCCTTCAAGTTCTGTAGAAGAACAGATCCCAATCCAAATTCTCCATCCTGAGGTTCCTCTTTTTCCTATCCCCCCTAAAGTTTTTGGATGTGTGTGCTTTGTGCATAAGCTGGGTCCTGAACGAGATAAACTTGCTTCACAATCTATTAAATGTGTTTTCCTTGGGTATCCTAAGAATCAAAAAGGCTATTGTTGCTATGACCCTATATCCCATAAAGAGTATGTCAGTGCGGATGTTACCTTCTTTGAGTCTACTCCATATTTCACGAGTACTACTCCAAGGTTACAGGAGAGTCAGGGTGATGTCTTTCCTCTGCCAATTCCCCCTTTTCCTTTAGAGTCGTTCACTCCAAAGCCTGTGGCTCCATCCTCTGGGGAGTCTCGATACAGAAACCCTCCTATAGTGTATACTCACAGGTTATCACCTACCTCCATGCCCCCATTATCTCCTTCTCCTGAGGCAAGTATCTCTGAGCATACTGAAGTTTCTGCTCTTGATGAGGATCTTCCTATTGCTCTGCGAAAAGGGAAAAGACAGTGCACCCTTCATCCCATTTCTCAGTTTGTTTCTGAAGTTAATCTTGGGGCATCTATGAAGAATTTTATCTCGGCTTTGTCTGCCTCCTCTGTTCCGCTTCATCACAGTCAGGCTCTATTCGACCTCAAATGGATGCAGGCTATGCAGGATGAGATGGATGCCCTATGCTCTAGGGGCACTTGGGACTTGGTTGATTCTCCAACTGATGCAGATATTGTTGGCTGCAAATGGGTATATACCATTAAATATAACTCGGATGGGTCAATTGAACGGTACAAAGCCCGGTTGGTTGCAAAAGGCTATACTCAGACTTATGGTGTTGACTTTTTTGAAACTTTTTTCCCAGTCCCTCGTCTTGGCACTATTCGTCTCGTTCTCTCTGTTACAGTGCACTATGGATGGCCCTTGTCTCAGTTGGATGTCAAGAATGCCTTTTGTATGGAGATTTACATGAAACAGTCTATATGCAACAACCCCCAGGCTTTGAGGTTCAGGGGAAATGTCAGAAAGTGTGCAAATTGAAGAAGGCTATTTATGGCCTGAAGCAGAGTCCTCGGGCATGGTTTAAAAAATTATTTGAGGTAATGTCGGATTTTGGATTTGTCAGGTCAGCCTCAGACCACTCCTTGTTTATCAAGAAAACTAGTTCTGGAATTGTGGTTATGGTGGTATATGTCGATGACATCATATTAACAGGAAGCAGTGCCCAAGATATTTCCGCAACAAAGGATCATCTTCAGAAACACTTTGTGACTAAAGATCTTGGTTCCCTTCGATATTTTTTGGGTATTGAGGCTGCAAGAAACAAAGAGGGCTTAGTTTTGTCACAAAGAAAGTATGTGATGGACCTATTAAAAGAGACTAGAATGCTAGGAGCAAAGCCAGCTAACATTCTTATGGATCCCAAAACTCATATGTTCGATGAGAAATCTGAATATGTGGATAGTACCAGTTTTAGATCCTTGGTGGGTAAGTTGTTATATGTGACCATTACTAGACCTGACATTTCATTAGCCGTGAGTAAATGTAACGCCCCAAAAATCCAGGACTTGTAACTTTTAGAATAGTTTAGAAAGCTTTGAAATCATACCATAATCAGAGTTTAAATAATACTTCAGCGGAAAATGATATTTTTAAAACCATAAGTCAATGGACCTTGAGCGCATTACAGCGTAAACTTTCCTTTGTCAAATCCCGCACAACCATTGAAATCAAATGGTTTAGAAATAGAGTTTCAATAATTGAGAATTCGTTTGTTGAAACCAAGAAGAAGCTTACTAAAACAGTTTTATTAACTCACGGTTTAATAAAAGAGAAATTTTGAAACACACTTTATACCAAATTTACCAACATGTCCTCAGGAGCGAAACGTCAGGGAAAGAGATCTATCTTGACCTCATTACGCCATCGTGCCATCGCAGACTGTATTACCTATCCATTACCTGCCCATAAAATGGGTCAGTTTCGCTAAAAACTGGTAGGTGCACAGACATGACAATATTGAACATAATTAAGCAGAATAATTTAATATGTCAAGTAGACAGACAATTATATAGCAATTTAAGTTCAACAGATTCACAGAGCAACTATCATGAGCACAATGCTAAAATTATTACAAGCATTTTATTGGCACAAGTAGGCTAACTATTACAAGCAAAGCACTGCACAAGAAAGTTAACTAGCAAAATACAATGCTCCATCAACCACACACACAATTCCATAAGTATTGAACCTGTTGTACCCTATAACTTTCATACATGCATAACTGAACACATTGTGTGATCGGATTTAAATTATGTTTCGATATTAACTGGCCAAGCGGGTACGCACAAGGCACGACTCTAGAAACAGCCTAGACTGATCCGGGGGTTTATTATGCTATGTATTTTATGATAACCCGGATAGCTGACTGAGTCCGCACCTAAGGGGACGGTCAGTGACCAAGAGAGAAATCCCCAAAGCAGCATAAACAATAGATGCATCCCAAACATGGAGAGCTACCACCTAGGATAATTATGGTAGTCTCATTCCCCTAACTCCGATGACTGGGGAAGCCGAGTCTTTTGCTCGTAACTGCCATTAATGGCCTGTCCATCGAAGTTTTGTACCTTCCTGTCCTCTCTCCTGACAGGAGTCAGCGATTCGAATGAGTACATCAGGGGTAGTTAACTGAAGACTCATTCTACATACTCTGGTCTTTCGACCCACTCGAGTATCTTGCCGGTGAAGGCAAAAACATCACTTATTTAGGTGATCACAACATTTTGTTATTTGCGCTCATCGAGGTTGCCACAACCTACTCATCCAATCATCGCAACGTAAGAAGACGTACTTGTCAAAAAGTACGGTCGTACATGTCATAAGTACGACTACGATGAAAGGGATATGGTTCCACAAAAGAAACCCCAACAGATGTTATCTGCAAAAGAATTAATACAACACAGCCTGGCAAGATAAATCTTGAATTCACTTCAACAACATTTTTCATATTTCATGATGCAAGGTCATCTCGGATCTCTCGTCCGATCAACAAAGTACTTAACATGTTGTGCATGTCTAAAAGTACGCTATACTGAACCAGGGAGGTCTGTGGGCTTCTCAAAAGGAATACCCAACACACAACTTCATAACAATTCAAAGAATATAGGAGTGCTCATTTGGCACGATTCCTCCTTAAAAGCCATAATGCCACATTAAGTCATTCACACCAGAGACAACACTATCAATCTTACATCCAAAATTTATCTTAGTATCGACATGTTACACTAGATTGATACATAAAGAATGGGTCCTTCAACAGAACCCCACTCATTCATATGCTCATGCCCCTGATCGGGGTTATTCAAAATGAGCCGCAACTTGAGTCAAGGTTATAAAACATTTCTCCCAAGTGTGTGGACTTGGGAGGGGCCAAAAGTGACTTCGCAATCCTGCAAGACTTAATCATACCTTGCAAAAGTTGTGCATTTTGAAGAGCCCTGGGTTTGCAGAAAGAAATCCTCTTTAAAAGAAATATAGTGCACAAGTGCAACTTCTAGTGTTTTGAAAATAGGTGATAACAGGATAGGCACAAGACTACATTTATGTAAGTACATATTTACCATGAGTGTGAGCATAAGCAGGTTATAACATGTCAACAAACAACTCTCGACTTGCGATGCCGCACATCGAGGGAAAAGCACATAAGGAATACATGAGGTACCAAAACGATACATTGACCACTTAGACAGGTAAACACATAAGGTCATAAGTAATACACGAGACACAAGGTCGTACCTCACTCAAAGGAAACGTGCAGGCAAAAATGGATGCAAGCAAACAAGGGCATATGTATTTCAAGAAATACGAAACCACACCTCAAATTCATAAACACTACGCAAAATAATAATCGAATAATGAAATTGTACATCCACCCATAGAAAGGTACAGGCAAGTATACATGCAAGCAATTTAGGGCATAAGTATTGCAAAAAGTGCGAAACCACCTTCAACACGTAAGCAAATACACAAATTAATACTCGAAGAGTAAAACCGTACCTCGACTCATAAACATGGAGACAAGAATAATAAGTCACGCAACAGCAGTATAAATCTAAGTACAACTAGCATAGACATTTTAATTATTTCAACTTAATTAGATCTTATTGCCCCTTGTGCGACTTTACCCTACCTTGGGATGTCGTGCAGCTGCGTACGCTTAAGCGAGAGGATAATACGAGGGTTGAGCCGTGGAGCACGATCGGGACCTGTTGCGTAAATAGGCAAGAGTGTTAAATATTCAATTATGTTAATATAATTAATGGTGCAACGGGGCAAGGGTAGAATTAGGCAATGGCGGCACCGACGACAAAGGAGCGACAGGGAATGAGCCACTGTCAAAACAACGAGGCGGCAGGGGGTCAGCAACTGCAGACAGCACTGAAGTGGCAGGGGTCGCACCCTTGCCGACAGCAGCGAAGTGGCAGGGGCTAGCCACTGCCGACAATAACGAATCGGCAGGGGGCTAGCCTCTACCGACCATACTAAAGCGGCAGGGGTCGCACCCCTGCCGACGGCAGCGAAGCGGCAGGGGGCTAGCCCCTGCCGACAGCAACGAATCGGCAGGGGTCGCTCCCCTGCCGACCACACTGAAACGGCAGGGGGTCGCACCCCTGTCGACGACAGCGAATCGGCAGGGGGCTAGCCCCTGCCGACAGCAACGAATCGGCAGGGGTCGCTCCCCTGCCGACAACACTGAAACGGCAGGGGGTCGCACCCCTGCCGACGACAGCAAATCGGCAGGGGGCTAGCCCCTGCCGACAGCAACGAATCGGCAGGGGTCGCTCCCCTGCCGACCACACTGAAACGGCAGGGGTCGCACCCCTGCCGACGACTGCGAATCGGCAGGGGGCTAGCCCCTGCCGACAGCCACGAATCGGCAGGGGTCGCTCCCCTGCCGACAACACAGAGACGGCAGGGGGTCGCACCCCTGCCGACGACAGCGAATCGGCAGGGGCCGAGCCCCTGCCGTCCGGCGAAAGGACAATGGCAGGGGAACAAACCCCTGCCGAAGAGAGAGAGAGAGAGATCAGGGCGAAGGGGTGTCGCAGGGGCCCTTGGCCCCCTGCCGGCACTCCGGCGAACCCCCAAAAGAGGGAAGGGGACGACAGGGGCCCTGTAGGCCCCCTGTCGGGTCTCCAAAGGCAAGGAGGAAGGTGGGAGGGCGCGGCAGGGGCCGTGCGCCGCCTGCCGGCATCCCGACGAGGTGTCAGAGAGGGAGATGGGAGGGGGAGAAGAGGGAGGAGGAGACTGAGATAGAGGGCGTACCTGGGAGGCGAGGTGGCTGGCGATCGACGGCGTGCGCAGGGAAGGAGGAGACGCACAGGGGGGCCGAAGGGCTGTGTGCCTTTCCCCCCCCCCCCCCCCCCCCCCCCCTGCAGTGCTTTTAAAAGCCTCAGGGGGGCGACGAATGGGGAAACCCCGATGGGTTTCCCTAATCTTCCGAAAACGAAGGTGGAAGGGGGGCGGCGCTCGGGAAGAGGATTTAAAATCCTCTTCCTGAGTCGGGTTATTAAAACCCTATCGCAGGCGGGCCCGGGTCGGGTCCGGACCCGACCCGGCCCGGGTCCGATAAAATAATTTTTTATTTTTTTTTTGAAAAACGTGGGTTTTACAGTAAAATTAGTCAATTCATGGATAAACCTACCAAAGCTCACTGGGATGCAGCTATGATGGTTCTCAGGTACTTAAAGTCATCTCCTGGTAAAGGACTGTTGTTTAAACAAAATCCTTCCTTGGACGTTGTTGCTTACACTGACGCAGATTATGCGGGGTCTATCGAAGATAGAAAATCAACAACTGGATTTTGTGTTTTTGTGGGAGGAAATCTTATTACCTGGAGGAGTAAGAAACAAACTATTGTAGCCAGGTCGAGTGTTGAATCAGAATACAGAGCCATGGCTCAGACCGCAGCTGAGATCATGTGGGTAAAATCAGTTAAGTATCCCTACCTATGGTGATGGTGTGTGACAATAGGTCTGCTACATATATTGCCAACAACCCAGTTTTTCATGAAAGGACTAAACATATTGAAGTTGACTGTCACTATGTACGTGACTTGATTCAGGTTGGTTATAGTTGCACAGATCATGTATCTTCCGAAGATCAAGTTGCTAATGTCTTTACCAGGGCCCTTGCGAGGCCTAGTTTCTCCCATTGTTGCGACAAGCTGAGCATGATCGATATCTATGCTCCAGCTTGAGGGGGAGTGTTGAGATTAAGAGGTTTTATGGTTAAGTTTTCCTAAACTAGAGGTTATTTGAATTTTTATTTTATTGAGAGACTTATGTGTAATTTCTCTTTTTGGCCTCTCTCTATTTAACATAGAGATTAGCCCTAATCATTATGAAAGAGTTTGCTTCCTGTGCAGCCGTCTCTCTCTCTCTCTCTCTCACTACCTAGGGTTCGGTGCATCTCATCCATCCTTCAACAATATATATATATAATGATCTATGTCACACGAACTCGGCTAAGGAGGTGCCGCACCCGAGTCGACACGCCCCGACACGGGTGCAGACTCGGGTGCGGCTTCGGACTCGGCCCGGACTCGGTCAACGCCGAGTCGGACTCGGTCAACGCCGAGTCGGACTCGGTCAACGAGTCCAGGCCGAGTCCGTCCACATTTTGGACTCGGTCAACTTTGATCGAGTCCAAAAATGTCCCTAAAAAACCAATTTTTTATTTAAAAATATATATATAAAAAGGCACAGTGCAGACTGTGACTGTGCTGCGTGACTGTGACTGTGCACAGTCTGTGCAGTGTGCACAGTCACAGACTGTGCACAGTCTGTGCACAGTCACAGTCTGTGGCTGTGCACAGACACACAGACTGTGCTGTCAGCTGTGGCATTTTAAAAATAAAATAAAATTATATATATATATATATATATATATATATTTTTTTTTATTTTTTTTTTGCCGAGTCCCCGTGTCCAAAAATTTTAAAATTGTGCCGCACCCGTGTCGCACCCGCACCCGCACCCGCACCCATGTGACATAGATAATGATAGATACATATGCATATATATATATATATATATATATATATGATGTATATATATATATATATTCATATGTATCTTTCATTTTATATATATATATATATTCCTTCTCTATTGTATAACCCCCAGGGCATTTTTGTCTTTTTCAACTTTTACACATATTCATAATTATGAATATGCTTGTAATTTCTTTTTCTTTATTTTTCCTTTTTTCTTTTTTCTTTTCTTGAAGTTGACCAAGTCAACTTGGAGGGGGTCCAACACTAGACGTTGGACCCCTCCAACGGTTAGATTTCTAACCGGTGGAGGGGCTCCAACGTCTAGTGGGAGCCCCTCCAAGGCTTCTCCTCTTCTATAAATAAGGGGAAACCCCCCTCTTAAATATATTCAAGCTTGGAGCTTGTTCTCTCCATTTGTTCAATAAAGATTCAATATATTTCTGTATTTGGCTATTCTTATTGTACCTTTGTGTACATTTGTTCTAAGTGTTCTTGTGCCTTTGTGCACATACCTCTTTGGTGGTGGTGTGCTTATAGCACACTTTATCTCTTTTTGAGATATTTTTACAAATGGTTGGCTTAGGTTTTATGAGTTTTTTGCTCGAACATGTCAAGGAGCCAACATGTTGCTTGTGTAACATAAAGATCCAATTCCAAAACCCATGGAACAGTGGACTGATCTCATTATCTCTGGTGCTTTGTAGAATGCTTGTATTTTTCTCAATATAATAGCAGCTTTTTAGTGCATGATCTATTGAAGATTATGTTGGCTTTTCATCTACTGGTACTGGTAATTAAAGTGTGGTGATTTTTATTAATATGTGATAAATTAGACGGACTGCTGTTTAGCTAATCTTGTTTGGGCAAGTGCAGATGCTAATTTCACATATATACAACGTGAAACTGCAATTCAATTTTTTATCTCAAAGCATTATGGAAAAACATTTTCTGTTTTCGTGATCTTTTTTCCTAGGTCACTATAGAAGGGAACAAAAAAGATGGCTCTGGTGGTTGCCAGTATGATCAACTCTGTAATGCACGTTTGCCTAGAGGGCTGGATCCACATTCTGTTCCATCTGAGGAGCTTGCTGCATCTCTTGGGTATCGATTCTCTCTCTCTCTCTCTTATATGTGTGTGTACATCTCCATGGACTTAATAAAACTAGGGTTGTTTACAAAATTCTAATCTTTTTTAGTAATTCAGATTTATTCCCAGAAAAATAGGTAATTCAAATGCATACTTCATTTCTATTGTTAACCAAAAACTTAGTGGGGCTTGTTCTTAATATGTTCATATTCTCACCTCCGTATCTTCATTTTACCTTGATAGTTGTTAAAAATAGTCAGTTCTGCCCTTAACCACTTTTTTCTTATTTTTCCTGTCTCCATTCTCCTTTTTCTTTTATTTCTTAAATCCCATCATAACCATCTTTTACATTTACCTGTGCACACTGTTAAAATGTACCCATCAATTGTTGTAATTAGACATATTTTATATATATAAAAGATGATACATATACATATATGGTATATATGTATATGTATCCTCCTATTTATATATATAAAATATATATTTTCCTTTTGTTTAGCTGTAGGGGTATTTTAGTCTTTTCCTCTGTTTTACGCACATTCACTTTATGAATGTGATTGTAATTTATTTTCTTTTTCTTTTTCTTTTATTTTTTATTTCTTTTTTCTCAAGTACCAAAAGGTACCTTGGGGGGCCCACTCAAATAGACGTTAGGCCCCTTCCAACGGTCACATTTGTGACCGTTGGAGGGGCTCCAACGTCTATGCGTGGAGCCCCTCCAAGGCTCCTTTTTGTTGTTATAAATAGGGGCTCTCCCCTTTGTATTTCTCACTTCTTGAGGGAGCTTATGCTCCATTGTAATGGGGTTTTTACCCCTTGTCCATTGTTTCTTCAATAATATGCAACTTATGACTTTATGTCATATTTTTCCCTTTTTATGGGTTTTATGGGTTAGCACATTATGTGCTTGTGTTGTTTCCCTTTAATGGGTATATTTGCACTTCACGTGCATAAGTATGGGTTCATTATTGAACCCAATGTATTCCAACTCACTTTCTAACATGGTATCAAAGCAAGGTTGAGATCGAGTTGCTCTTTGGTGCATCGGGAAGCGTGGTATTCAAGAATTTGTTAAAGAAAAATGGTGAAGTATTCATTTCTCTCTATTGTCTTATAGTTATTCGGTATGCATTCTATTTCTTTGAGTATTGTATGAAGAATGGAATATGTTCTTTTCTTTATGTGTGATTTTTGTCATTATGTCTTTTTTTTGAGTTTCTTGCTACTCCATTGAATCGTTTTCGTATGTTTTTCTTTGAAAAACTTTAAATGATAACTTGTTTGGCGAAAAATTAGATATATGATTGCTCAAAACTTGCTTTAATGGGTCGGTAAAAATTTATGACCGTTGGAACTTTGAATTTACATTTTAAACCTAACCTTGTTTATGAAAATACCTTTATATGAATGTTTAGTCTTTAAAGAAAGGTATGTTAAGATTAAAATGCTTGTGAAATATAGTTTTTTGAAAAATGTGTGGCATTTATGTTTGTCCATCACATGTTATTTAATGCATCATTGTTTTGGCCTTATTATTGTTTTATTAGAGATGTTTGTTGAGGTGAGTTATGGGCACCTCGTGTTATATCATTTTAGATTGTCCAAATTGCCATATTATAGATGGTGGTTGAGGTGAGTTATGGGCACCTTGGGACTCTAGAATGATTTGGTATATGATCTCTAATTATGAGTGTGACACTCGTTGTTATGTCTTTTTAGATTGTCCACTTACCATATTATAGATGGTGGTTGAGGTGAGTTATGGGCACCTTGGGACTCTAGAATGATTTGATATATGAGTGTGTCACTAGTTTGTTCTTGTGCCATTGATATTATGGATGCTTCTAAGTAAATGTGATGGACATATGGTATTTGAAACCTTAAATGTTTTAAGGTACATTTAAAATCAAGATGTTTTCGGATTATAGCCCAACCTTTTATTTGTTTATGAATCTTATGAGTGCATTTGCACATTTGTGATTCCGTATGTTGTGCTCGTTGTGCACAAGTATTCTAAGTGTTCTTGGTGTGTGTATGTTCACACATTTGTTCTCAAGAATTTTATTTTATCGATTATAGTATCTTGTTGAAGATATTTTTTACATGCATGTTATTGTTATGAGAATTCATTTTAAAAGGAGTATTGTTTTATTCGAGGTTTATTTTCATTACAAGTTTATTGCCTCAAAAGTCTTTTCCTTTTATGCCCATTATCTAAGTGTCATCATATGTAGACAAGAATTTTATTACACCTTCGTGTGTTTTTAGCCCTTTGTTGGCTTTTGCTCTCTTGGTCTAGTAGCTGAACACACTTGTCTTGAGTGATCTTATATGTAGACAAGACACGTTGATTCACACCATGGTGTGTGATTTTTAGCCTATGTTGGCGTTTGTGTCCTTGTTCTAGTCGCTTAAGATGTATGCCCATGGTTGGCTTATTTCACTCATTTCAAGTGCTATCATATGTAGACAAGAGATGTATTATGTTTTAGCCCATGGTTGGCTTCTTACTCTTGTTCTAGTAGCTGAACATACTTGGTTTTAAGTGTATTTTTTACGTAGACAAGAGATACTTTTTAGTCCATGTTGGCATGTATTCTCTTGTTCTTGTCGTAGATGCACTTATTTCAAGTATTATTATATGTAGACAAGAGGTTCTTTTACACACCTTTGTGTGTGTCTTTGGCCTTTAATGGCTTTATATTCTTGATCTAGTAGCTTATACACTTGATTTACGGGTTTTGGAGGACTAATGAGGAAGATGTTTGTAATGGATAAACTATTATTGAAATTTGCAAAATTTCATTCATGACTTGTGTTTTTCAAGCAAATCATATTTTTGATATGCATATCAAGTTGATTTCTTAGCATTTAATCTATATATTAAGTGCTTATGGTTTTTGCGACCCTTATATGCAAAATGTGTATTAAGTATGTCTTTCATAAATGATTTTAAAACCTTGTGAACTCTTGGGTTTATTTTGCCTAAAGTATGCTTGGAGACTTCGTCTCTCTTGTTTGGGACTTCATTACATGTTTGAAGCATGTTTTAGTTCTTTGAGTATCAATTCATATTATGATTCGTATATGCATATGCTCTTTATGGCCTTTTTTGGGCTCTCATTCAATAAAGCATATGTATGTTATGTCTCTTCGTAGGCTTCTTGTGGTATCCCTTAGTGGATCATTTTGTTATTCCCCATTATGGGGTTATATTTGTCCAATGGTGGACCTTATGAATGCATTATGCATTCTTGCAATTTTTGCATAATTTGCTTCCGCTCATTTTGTTTTAACATAATGTATGATTTAGAAACTTTGGTTTTCTAAATTTTTCGTTTCATAATAAAGTAACTATCATATTATGCATAAATTTTGCACCTTGTTAGGAATGTTCCTTTTTGAGTAAAGTGCAAAGATATTGTTTACTTGTTCTTTGTTGTTTTCTTTTCTCATGATCTTGGAGATAGGACAAAGGGAAGTACCCTGGATGGTTCGGGAAATGGGTTCATCATTTGAAGACAATTGGAGGAAGGCTATTTCAAGTTTCATTGCATCCTTGCCGAAGCCTCTTGGAGTCGCCGAAGCCTCGTGGAGTTTTGCCCTTTTTTCAATCTTTTCGTTTCCCTGCAAAGCTTGAGGGGGGGTGTTAAAATGTACCCATCAATTGTTGTAATTAGACATATTTTATATATATAAAAGATGATACATATACATATATGGTATATATGTATATGTATCCTCTTATTTATATATATAAAATATATATTTTCCTTTTGTTTAGCCGTAGGGGTATTTTAGTCTTTTCCTCTGTTTTACGCACATTCACTTTATGAATGTGATTGTAATTTATTTTATTTTTCTTTTTCTTTTATTTTTTATTTCTTTTTTTTCAAGTACCAAAAGGTACCTTGGGGGGCCCACTCAAATAGACGTTAGGCCCCTTCCAACGGTCACATTTGTGACCGTTGGAGGGGCTCCAACGTCTACGCGTGGAGCCCCTCCAAGGCTCCTTTTTGTTGTTATAAATAGGGGCTCTCCCCTTTGTATTTCTCACTTCTTGAGGGAGCTTATGCTCCATTGTAATGGGGTTTTTACCCCTTGTCCATTGTTTCTTCAATAATATGCAACTTATGACTTTATGTCATATTTTTCCCTTTTTATGGGTTTTATGGGTTAGCACATTATGTGCTTGTGTTGTTTCCCTTTAATGGGTATATTTGCACTTCACGTGCATAAGTATGGGTTCATTATTGAACCCAATGTATTCCAACTCACTTTCTAACACCACCATGTTTCACAATGAAAAAGTATGGAACACAAACCGTCTTCACCTTTGTTCATTGAATTAGCACCTCTCTCTCTCTTTTCTTCACTCTTGTTTATTGAATTAGCATCTCTCTCTCTTGTTAGATTCAATTGCTTTAGATCTGAGTCAAAGTCATATTTTGAATCTAGATCCAGTCCTTAAACATCAACCATATTAGCTCAGCATGGCCCCAACCCTTTTGCACAAAAATCGATCATATTGAGTGAGAGTGAGAGGGTTGTGGTAAATGAAGAAAGACAGATATAAAATGGGTAAACAGAAGGGATCTAATGAGGGTAAATTTGGTAGCATTTGGAGTTTATTGATTCCTAACTATAGTTGGAGGAGGATAGTTACCACAAATGCATTTGAATAACCAAAGATAAAAATGACTATACATTTGAATTATGTTTTTTTTAGGTATGAGTGAATTATAAAAAAAACAACTGCGTAAGTTTTTGTAAATAACCCATAGAATTATCTGGTTTTTTTATTTACTTTATCTTACACTTTGGCCCATTTTTTTCAACTTATTTTAATTTCATCATCGATCAATCTGCACTTCAACTGGATATCTTTTGCATCACAGTTTATGTTTCTTTCATGTGGTTATGAGTTTCCCGGGATTTCATCCACACAGTTGAGGAACCCTTGAAGCTATTGTTACTTCATAGCCAAAATGAATTGTATGCCTGAAACGGTACCATACAACTGTATATTGTGTGAGAAAGGAAGAGGAAGAGACATCAAGAGGGTGCAAGCCAAAAACCCACGATTTTCACTAGTGGATTCTAGTCTCATTAATTAACATATAAGCAATACATTAGTGTATAAGAAAGTACAACTTTACCCTTAATACAAAAGGTTAATGACATGACTATACAAATACAACATCGGACAATTTTACCCTTATACAAATGCACGATATTTCTAACAGCCACCCTCAAGCTGTACATGTCTTCTTTATCATGGACAGCTTGCCTTTAAGAAACCAGAATCGCACCTTCGACAGTCCTTTCGTGAATATATCGGCTTCAAAACCAACAAACCTTGCTTCTATCTCTTGATCTTCTATTTTCTCCCTTATAAAGTGTTGATTAATCTGAATATGTTTTGTCTTCCCATGATAAACAGGATTCATGTATGTTTTGATGTGACTGGTTATCACAATATATTAGGGACTTTCCTATGCTTGGTTTTAAGGTGATAAGTATATGTTTGATCCACGTCACTTCTACCACTAAGGCTGCCATGGATCGATATTTAGCTTTTGCACTCTATCTTGCAATGGTTCCTTGTTTCTTACTGCTCCAAGATATCAAGTTCTTACAAAAAAACGCGTAATATCTCGAAATAGACCTTCACATATCGAGATCACTGGCCCAATCGACATATGTAAAATCAACGACAACCAATGGGTTATCGCCTTCTTTGATGTACCTCAACCCATCATTCATGGTACCCTTAACATGTAAGACTCGCAAACCCCCAGGGACGGGGGTTTCTTTTTAACGCAACATCGACCCCCCTCGCCCGACTCCTCTCCCCCTTTCTCTGTTGAACTTGGACCCCCCCCCCCCCCCCCCCGAACCCCCTTCGTCTTCTCTCCCCCTGACTCCCATCCCTCTCTCCTGTTTATAGGAGCCCCCCTTTTCACGCCGGATGCCGACCTCTATAGGGGAGCTCTCTCGTCTCCCTCTCTCGCTCGTCGGTGCAACATCGGACCTCTCGCCGGTGCACGACCCCCGTCGGGATCTCCTCTCGCCGGACCCCCTCCTCACGCCGGCGCAACCCGAACCCAGAACCCCCCACTTAGGTACGAATCTGTTCCCCCTCTATCTCTTGTCTCTCTCCTGTCTCTGGGTTACGAGAGTCTCATGAGAGCCCTCTCTCTCGTCTCTCTGTTAACATCAGGGAGGAGGGCGACACCCCCCCCCCCCCCCCTCTCACCTCTCTGTCTTTCCCTCTTCTTCCTCTACTTTCTCAGAGGACAACAGTAGCCACTGGCTGCTGCTGTGGTAGTTGGGTGCCGACCAGGTGGGGCGGTTGAAGCCGTAGCCCCCCGTATTATTTTCTCTGGTCAGCAACCCAACCAAGAGAGAGGGTGTAGAGCACCCTCTCCTTCCTCTTCTCAGGAAGACCGGCAACAGCCTCTGCCTGCTGTTGTTTTGTTTTTCCAAGAAGGGCAGCCGGAGGGAGGGCTTGATGCCTCTCTCCCTCCTGCCCCTCGGACAAAATGAAGGGCAGGCGCCTCCTGCGCCTACTTCTTGTTTTTGGAAAGACAGCATAGGTCAGGCAGACCCCCGTCTCCCTCTTTCGCACACTGATGCAAACCCCTGTGTCCAGCCTGGTTCTCTCA
This sequence comes from Nuphar pumila, assembly GCF_984573655.1. Lineage (NCBI taxonomy): Eukaryota > Viridiplantae > Streptophyta > Magnoliopsida > Nymphaeales > Nymphaeaceae > Nuphar > Nuphar pumila. The sequence goes on along the minus strand of NC_143265.1, from coordinate 14,240,129 downwards.
AACTGGAGGACCGAGCCTAGGCTCGGTCCCATCCAGGTTAGGGGCCAGGCCAGGCTCGGCCTGACCACCGAGCCCACCCCCTCCCCTTTGTTTCCCCTCTTGCCCAGGAACTGAGCCTGGCTCGACTGTGACCTGCCCAGCCATGCTGGGTAGGCCCGACCGAGTTGAGCTCGGTCATTACCAAGCCCAGCTCGATCCCCGCCTTCTACTAATCAGACGCAACCAAGCTGAGCCCGGCTAGCATCGAGCCCAGCTGGGTTCACCCGTGGCATGAGCTCGGCTTAGTCAAGGGGCAACATGGGCTGCCCCTCACTTGGCTCAGCCAAGCTGAGTTCCACAAAAGTCAAACTCAACTTGATCCATTTTTTTGCGTGTTATCGTACCCGGCTCGGTCCGATCGGCTCGAACTGGGTTCGGCTTCAACCCCTGCAACACAAATGTTTCTTATTTCGTTAAATTAAAATGGTTGCATCGTTTCTTTCGCAATATGATAAAATATCTTTTAGCGCACCACATCGGCGCAATGGACGTGACATGCGTACCAAGGCATGAGCCCTTGAAAACTTATGCTCAGAATCGTCAGCAAGTTTGACTGTTTCGGAGGTAAGGGAAAGTTGCATATGAGGGCAAATGACAGAATACTTCTAATTGATACGTATAGCATATATATATGCTTTTAAACTCAAGAACGCAGTTTTGCATATTCTTGTCCATTTAAAATTTGTCATTTACTTTGCCACGGTGCTGTTACGTGCACAGGTTACTGCTTACGCAATTTAGTGAGCTGATTCACGGTTTTGTACATCATGCACTGTTTATGCAATTTATTTAGCCGATGTACAGTTTCGTGCATCGTGCATCGCTTATGCAGTTATTTAGCTCGATGCGTAGTTTCGCACATCAAGTCAAGCTTTATGTCATTTATTTTGTTGCCACGCTGTTACGTGCATAGGCTATTGCTTACGCAATTTACTTAGCCGATGTACGATTTCGTACATCGTGCACTGCTTACGCAATTTATTTAGCCGATGTACGGTTTCGTACATCGTGCATGGCTTACGCAGTTTATTTAGCTCGATGTGTGGTTTTGCACATCAAGTCTGGCTTTATGTCATTTACATTGCCGCCGCGCTGTAATGTGCACAGACTTATGCTTTGGTATGTATGTATTATATATACATATATATATATATATATAACTTTGTAAAGTATGTAGTTTTTTATATTTCTGTCTACTTTGTAATACACTTGCATTTAAAGACGCAGATTTGCGCATACTCGCCAAGTTTTTAAAGAAAAAAGGAATTTCACATGTAAAATTCTAAAGCTCGTAATATTTATTGTTTCGAAAAGCAAAAACGAATATTTGGCATTTGCATATTCACAACTAAGTCTTTCCCTCAACTCTACGTAACGAAAGGGCTTCGACTGCGTAGTCCTAAGTCGTACGTACAGTCTTTCGTTTTGGTATTTGAAATGACTCGGATATTTCCAGCCTAAAGCACGAAACATTGAAATTTCTAAATGATGTTGGGGTTTCTTTCAGAGAAACTGATACCCCTTTCATCGTAATGGTACTATCAGACACGCACAGCATGTTAGTACTATGATAATTGGATGAGAGGTTTATGGTAACCTCGTAGTGTACAAATGCACAATGTTTAAAAGAAAATCACATAAATGGTGATAATCAGGTCTTTAAGATTTCTAAAAAAAATGTTGTATTCTGAGAAACCGATACCCCTCTCATCGTAACAGTACTATCAGACATGCACGGTGTGTTAGTACTACGATGATTGATGAGAGGTTTATGGTAACCTTGTAGCATGCAAATGCACAATGATGAAAAAGAAATAACATAAATGGTGATGATCACCTTCACAGACAAGATGCTCGAGTTGGTTTGAAAGACCAGAGCATGTAGAATGGGTCATTAGTTAAAATAGAACTTGACATACTCATTCGTCTCTTTGGTTCTGTCAAAGGAGAGGATGAGATGGTATAAAAACTCTGATGGACAGGTTGTTAACAATTATGCTCCTCGAGTAGCAATTGAACTCAGTATCTCCGGTCATCGGAGTTAGGGGACTAGGCTACCAAAAATTTATCGTAGGTGGTAGGTCCCAATGACTTCTACAGAAGTATGGATGCATCTCTTTGAACAAGTGGCATTTGGGGAATTCTCTCTCGGACATTGGCCATCTCCTTAGGAGCAGACTCAACTAGTTGTCCAGGGTATCAAAATATATAGAATAACAAACCCCCAGGCAGTTTTAGTTATTTTTACATTTCTCCTGTGCATACCCTCATGACAGTTAATATTGAAACGAGATTATTGTGCTCATTTTGCTTATTTTGAATTGCACATCACAAAAGAAGCAACGTATATGTTAGTTTTGTTCTGAATTTTGATATTTATGTACCTAGCAGATTTTTATAAGTCTGACCCATTTTATGGGTACATATGATGATTAGGTGGGAACGGCAGGCGATGACGCGATGATATCAAGATCCTACTCTTTCTTTGACGTTTCGCTCTTGAGGACATTTTCTTATAATTTGGTATAAGGGTTTCTTTGAAATTTTACTTTTCGTATAAACTTTGAAACCTTGTTTTGGATCTATTTGGTTTTAATGAATGTACGGAGTTATAAATCCGTTGTGTAAAGGAAAGTTTTCTTGTAATGCGCCCAAGGTTCGTTGACCTGTTATTTCAAACACCATTTTTCGCTGAACTGCTATTTTAAACTCTGAAAAATGAATGATTACAAAGATTTTAAAATTTTCCTAAAAAGTTAAAAGTCTGGGATTTTGGGAGCGTTACATAACATATCTCAGAATACACTTCACTGCCTCTAAGTGTCCTCTAGGATCATGCATATATTGGGATACTTGATTAACTGCATAAGAAATATCTGGCCGTATAAAGGTTAAATATTGAAGTGCTCTCACTATACTTCTAAACTGGCTCAGATCTTTACACTGCCTTTATCCATTTTCGGTTTTGAGCCAATCGGTACAAGCATGGACACAGGTCTGCAAACTCTCATACCACTTCTTTCAAAAAATATCCATGGCATATTTTTGTTATAACAAAAACATCCTTTCTTTGCTGCGATCCACTTTCACCCCAAGGAAATACCTTAACACACCCAAGTCTTTCATCTGAAACTGCCTTTGCATGTAATTCTTCAAGAGATTTATATGATCAATAGAGGTCCCCATGATGACAATATCATCCACATATATCAATAGTATGGTAATGTCATGACTCCCAATCTATGTCACGGGGATTTGGCTAGCAGGGTGCCGCACCCAGGGTCATTTTTATCCATTTTTTTTGGATTTTTTTTTAAAAAAAAAAAATTGCCCTATGAAATGGGCTGCGGAATTTTTAAAAAAAATTCTTTGGGGGGGGGGGGGGGGGCGCTGCCTCCCCTGGACCCGGGGGCCCGTTGACCGCGCAATGGGACCCGCACCGGGGGGAGCCCCCGGACCCCCCTTCCTGCAAGGGCAAAAACAATGAATCAGGCTCCACAACTCATCACTTTCATCTTTGGGGACAACCATATAAGATAAAAAAATGGTAAAAAGTAAGTTGGGCATAAATGTCATGGACCTTAATAGCTACCATACATTCATACATATACACTATACATGATATATATATATATGTATATATATTACATTTTTGCCCCTGCCGCACCCCCGCACCTGGTTTTTTTGGAAGTGCCGAATCCCCGCACCCGCACCCATGTGACATAGCTCCCAATGCAAGTGAATAACGAGTTGTCCGTTAAAAACCATATGCCCTAATTTCATCTAAAAATCTCTTAAACCAAGCCCTAGAGGCCTCTTTTAAACCATATAGGGACCTTTTTAATTTGCATACCTTTTGATGAGGATCACCTTCTGTATAACCCGGCAGCTGCTCCATGTAAACTTTCTCTTTCAGGCCTCTATGCAAAAACACATTCTTTACATCCATTTGATACAATTCCCAATTATGTATCATGGCCAAGGACATGACTAACCTGACGAGCCTTGTATCTCTCCACACTACCATCTTCTCTTTATTTTATCTTATATAACCATTTGCAGCCAACTACATTCTTATCTAATGACTTATCAATGATTTCCCATGTTTGACAATAATGCGGCGGACTCATCTCTTCGTTCATTGCTTCGATCCACCGATAATTCTTACTTGCTTGAGCATAGAAATTAGGCTCTTGTTCACGTTGAATCTCATTGAAGAAGGCTTGATATTCCAAACTAAAGGTGTCATATGAAACCCACCTGTCAATCAGATGCTTTATTCCAGTTGACCTCCGGAGAAGAGATTCATGAGGTTGCAAAGCGGCGGTACCTACTTGATTCTGGGGCTGTTCAATACTTTCTTCGGTCTGTCCAGTTCCATCTGTCTGATTGTCACTCGGCTGTTCATATGCACCGTCTCGTACAGGTTGATGTTCATATGCATCGTCTCGTATAGGTTGATGTTCATATGCATCGTCTCTTACAGGCTGGATTCTTCTTCTTTGATAAGTCTGGCCATAATACCTGTGTTTGCATTGTTCATTCCTGCTGACCAATTGCTGCTAAATATGACTGGTAACATTAGAATCCCCAGCATGTGGCTGAATGTTACCCTCTGCATTCAGATTTTCTGTTGCAGGCATTTCTACATAAACAGGTGCATTGACACTCATTGTTTCTTCACGGCTTTGCATGGACTGATCATGATCAATATTGCATTCTCCACGGGTAAAGGAAAAGACAGATTAGCAGCCATGAGAAAAAAAACACTAATGTAATCGGCTCAGAAAGTTGAAACAGAAAGACAAATTAGCAACTGGAACAAGCGCCTGTTGTTTTTGGACATATAAAGCAGATGAAAGTGATCCCAAACGATATCAGTGCAAATGGGTATCAATCAATCACCAAATAATATGTAGGCAATAAAACATATATAATGTGACCTTGATAATATTAGGTTTCTTCAGATCCAAGACAAATAAGGACTGCAAAACGAGAAGATATAGATTTAAAAGAAGAAACTGAAGCGAACTAGATCTGGAGAAAAAGATATTAAGAAGATAAGAAAAGAAAGAAACTCACAGGTTTGGGGTGGCTATAGAGATCAAAATCTAACATGAATCTTGATGCAAGGATACAGATCTGATCTTGGTAAAACTCAACCCAGATCAGATCTGATCAGAAATACTGCAGATCTGTATCAGCAGAGACAGGGTAGGCTGTGATCAGATCTGAACCTAATCAAATTCAATTCAGGCCAGATCTGATCAGAGATAAAATGGGTCGAAATCAGACTGCAGTAGACACAACCCAACAAGAGAAATAAAAGAACAGGATAGAACTGGAGAAGGAAGAAAGGAGGAGGATAATGAAAGAAAGGAGAGGAGGAAAGATCCAATGCTTGGATCTAATGAAAACTTACCTGGACAGATGGTCTGATATCATAAAAGTTTTATTCCATCCACCAAGACCTGTATATTGTGTGAGAAAGAGGAAGAGACGTCAAGAGGGTGCAGCCAAAAACCCACGATTTTCACTAGTGGGTTCTAATCTCATTAATCAACATATAAGCAATACTTTAGGGTATGAGAAAGTACAGCCTTACCCTTAATACAAAAGGTTAATGACATGGCTATACAAATACAACATCAGACAATTTTACCCTTATAAAAATACACTATATTTCTAATATGCCCATGGATATTGTATAGGGACAAAAATTAGCATTGTGATAGAAGCCTGAATGTTCAGTTCTAGAATCTGTTCATGTGGATATGGATATAGGGACAATGATTGTTTGAGTTTCTGTTTAATAGTGTTCACATGAGTATAGTATGGGAATGAAAACTGATTATCCATGTGATATGGTTAATCTGAAATCTTTTACACTATGTTAAAGTTTTGAGATATTGCGAAATTTAATTGCATGAATGTTTGATTGTTAATCTTCTTTCTGTGTGAGCCTACTGTTGGACTGATCATGGGAGTTTAACTCTTTTTGTTTTTCAACTATGCAAATAGGAAAATAGAATCATACATAGCTGGAAATGGAAACTGTTTTTTTATGCCAACTAGAAAGTGACATTGTCTGGCCATGACACATGCATAGATTAACTCTTTATTAACTGTGCTATGTCTTGTATATTTTCTCCTCTCTTGTCCTTAATAAGCCAAATGGTACTTTATACAAACAAATTTCCTGTTATATTTTGAACATGTATAGAGAACCCTCTTTAAGTACAAATACCCTCATCCATCCAAATGTAAAATTTATGTCATCATTCTTTTTTTGCTAGGTCAATGAAAAAAAAACCTCCATCAGTGACCACATATTGGCAAGCCTCTGGTTGGTAAATCCCTTGAATTCCCCCCTGCCTACCTGGGAATATACCCAGCTTCGACCTTTCGGCAAGGGTGCTCCCCATAGGTTTCAAACAGTGGTCGTTCCATGTCATGTGGCAAACCACAGTCGCCACTAGCCAGGAGGCAGAAAGATAGGAAAAGATTGAACTACAATTTCTAACACTGGGCTAAAATAATTATTCTGTTCTGAAGTTTTCTGGACCACTACCATCTTACAAATACTTCAACTTTTCAATTCTCTTTCTGAGAAGTTTTCATCCTGTGGTAATGCCTGCGATGTTTCTTTCTAAGCGATCTCATTCCAGTTGAATGTGCACATTTTCCTTCTTGCTTGTTATAACCCAATATTTTACTCTTGAGCTCCATGGATGAATATCTAGGGTAATGTTTATTTCTTGTATTGTAATCAGGAGTTTTTCTACCTGTCAAATTATTTCAAGAATGTGTTGCACTTTTTTGCTGATGGATAATTGCTTGATACAGGTGTATGGTGCATCTATTGAATCTTGCCGTCCGATACTTGGCTGCCCCAGTGCTTCACAATTCTGGTTTTGCTGTAAGTCTAAATGCCTTGTCTGGAAAGAATAGTGAAGCACCTTAATCATGAGTTTTGTACAACTGGAAGCTATGATGTTTGATTGTTATGGATTATAAACTTGTACTCGTGACAGAATTATTTTCTTTCTGTGAATTTGTTGGTGTTTCAGGGCTCCTGCTCGCGCATATGGCAAAGGGATTCATACTGGGATGCTCGTCCAGCTTTTCGAAGGTATTTCTGTGCTTCTGGAAAATGTTCCTGTTAATATAAGAACAAATATTTTGCAATACCACATAGAGAATATGGAAAATATGTCTGGCTTTCTAAAAGATGACAAATATCTATATATTTTAGAGTACAATGATAACTCCAATAGATTCCTGGCAAATTGACTTTCTCATGAGTTAATTGGTAACTAAATTTATGATATAATAATGGAAATATCGTAATGTATTTGATTTTCATGGAATATATTTAAATTTCAAATATTATAAACTTATTCATTAGAATATATGGTAGATAATTTTTATAGATTTTATTTATTTAATTTCCCATGTTACATGGCTGTTTACATTTTTGACATTATGACAGAAATTTATATTTTTCTGCAGCAATGAATATCCCCTTTTTATTCCACGACAAAACTCTTGCTCAACCAGTGGGGAGAATTCATGGTCAGATAGAAGCTCTAGTAATTTTGGTGTTAGGTCAATGGAGTCAGAAAAAAAACCACAGTTGGATGGTGCAGGAAACAGTACCTTTAATTATTCCAATGTTTCTCCACATTCAGTGGAAACTCACAAGGAGTTGCAGAAAGGAATTTCTCTTCTAAAGAAAAGTGTGGCATGTGTTACAGCATACTGCTATAATTCATTACACTTGGACATTCCAACTGAAATGTCAACATTTGAAGCCTTTGCAAAATTGTTATATACTTTATCATCTGCCAAGGAAGTCCGATCTATTCTTTCTTCAAAGATGGCGTGCTCAAGGTCTCATGCTTTTACTTTTTTTTTCTTCTTCTTGCTTATTGAAGTACTTGAAATTCCTTCTGGTATCCAACTTGGCCTTACCTGTGAGTCGAAGAATTAGGTTGTTCCTAATGTTGTGCCAAAAGTTGTTTCTTATTTTGCAGATCTCATAAGCAAGTTCAACTGTTGAACCAGTCCATTTTGCATGAACAGTATCTGGGGAACTCTTCAACGTCATCGCGGATCATGGATGAAAGCCTGCATGTAAAACCCTCCATGGTATGACTGAAAAGAGTCTTAAACATTCACTTGGTATGGATAATGATTTAGGGAAATCATGAATGATTAGATGTCAAGCAATAGAAAAATGCATATATGACACCATTTTTAATCTGTTATAATCAAAATGTGCCAATAGTGCAATTAGCATGGCAGAAAGAAAATCTCTATTAGGCTTTTTTATGAAAAGAAAAAATGATGTAATACCTTTTTCACTTACAGACTTGTTATAAACTTTTTTTATCAGGTGTATTAAGTAGCAATAAATTATGACTCGCAGATGTACTTTTAGCACATTATGAATGTTGAAACAGCGATTTGAGCAAATCTAATGGTATTTTGTTTTGATCTTCCATGCAAAAATTGTTTTTATGTTGTAAAATTTGTATGTTTGTTCTGGTATCTAATTAGATTTACTTGTTTTGCACGATTCTTAAAGCCTTCTTTATTCTAAATTGAGGATATGTTGCTACTGTTTGTTGCTGTCTTTTTTTTCTCCTTTTCTTATTATGCTTTTTTGGCAGCTTGGCTTTAAAGATATGAACATCACTAGTTCTGCTCCTAGTTTCCTTTACATGAATGAGCTGGCTGATGCCAAGAATGCTGAAAGCCTTGTTGATGGATGGGATATCATTGATTATCCTACCCTTCCTCCACCTTCTCAGGAAGAAGACATTGAACATTGGACTCGAGCAATGTTCACAGATGCTACAGGGAAAGAACCAATCCGATGCCATCAAACTTGAAAGTCAGATTTCTTTCTGTTCCCATTATAGTCTACTCACTGCAAAACAATCTGCTTTTGGTCCATATTTGCTTTGCCTTTATGTTGCATGAATTTGGATGTTACTTCTGGCAAGTGTGAATGGAAGTTAAAAGTTGATTCTTTTGTTCCTCTAATGCATAATGATTGAGTGTCTATTGTTTATGATAATAGATGACACTCATCAGACTGACCTATGTTTTTTATCTTTTCCTTTTTTGCTAGCCAAGCCTTGTTTATGATGGTTAGCTCTACGCCAGCTAACATATGAATAAACCATTCAATTGCCTGAGAAAGTTGGAATTAGATAGGAAGCAATTTTCAAGAATAACCCAACTTCCAACATTATAATTTTCTATGGTTTTCTGGCTAGCTATTAATATGTTTGTTAACTTTGGAGAAAAGCAATGCCCATTTCGTTCTTTTTTTCCTGTGCCACAAAGCGCAACTGAGTTTGTTTGTCATCAGCAGTGGCTTGCCTTGCTCTCTATCACCAAATTCATTATCTGTTAGTGCTAAAACTTTCTGATTTGTCAATGTTAATGAAGCTCAAGTTCCCTTTCGTTTATCATTGCTGCCTGCTGGATTCATTTGGAAGGGCACTGCTTTGTTTCAAACGATGAATGTCTTCTATCAGAGAAGCCCTTTGCAAGTACCACGTGGATACAGGAAAATTTAAACTCTGAAACAGGAACTGAAAGCTCCAGTAGTATATATTAGAAAAATTCAACCAATAGATGCACAAGGGTCTATCAAGATTCCTTAAGAAGATAATATGTGTTACTTATGGAGGGTCGAACAGTAATTATCAGTACAGAATTGGATTGAATACACAGTTGATAGCCGTTAAATTTGTCTAACGACTTTTTCATTGTAGACAGCATTTTTGTGTATCACTTGATTGGAAATGTTCACTTAGGTGAGTTTGCTGAATTTAAGAGATGTGAGAGTGGGGAAAAAGAACAACAATAGAGGTACCGGAAACAAGACGACGAGAGGGAGAATAGGGCATCGAACTAGCATCCTCCTTTTTTCTTTTCCTTTTTAACATATGCACATACTTGTACAAAAATGGTATGGGCTTTGACAGAACTGCCCTTACAATAAAATAAGGACACTTATGTATAAACTTACACTAATTCCAAAAAAGCCCTTACATAACAATATCAGTCCCAAGCACTCCCCCTCAAGTTGGGGAGAAAATATCCAACATCCCCAACTTGCCACTAATTTCTTGAAACCTGATTTTATTTACAGATTTAGTTAGGATGTCAGCCAATTGGAGTTGAGAGTGCACATAATGAATTTTAAATTGTTTGGTTTCAACTTTCTCCTTAATAAAATGACAATCCGTCCCTATATGTTTGGTTTTCTCATGATGCACTGGCTCTGATGCTATTTGTATGGCAGCCTTGTTGTCACAAAATAATGAGATAGGTGTCTTCACTTTAAGCCTTAAATCAGAAAGCAGTGACTTTAACCACATCCCCGTTGCACATTCCATGTGCTAAGGTTCTGTACTCTGCCTCTACTGTTTTTTGCTTTTCCATGACACCAAAATCCCTCAATCAATGCACAGTACCCTGAGGTTGACCTTCTATCTTCAATTGCTCCAGCCCAGTTTGCATCTACATACAATTGTACATCAAACTGCCCATGATTTGCATATAAAATCCCTTTCCCAGGTTTTGCTTTAGATATCTTGACACCCGATACACCACTCATATGAGCAAGAGTAGAAGAATGCATAAATCTACTTGGCACAGTCACAGCATATGCTATATCCGGCCTTGTAATGGTAAGATATATTAGCTTTCCATCCAATCTTTGATATCTTCCATTATCTGCCAATTCTTTGTCATTGCTTAGCCCTAATTTATGGTTCATATCAATAGGAGTGTCTACACTTCTACATCCAAGCATTCCGACTTCACTCAGAAGATCCAGAACATACTTCCTTTGAGAGAGAAGAATACCTTCACTCGATCTTAGGACTTCGATGCCTAGGAAATAATGCAATGGCCCGAGGTCTTTGATATCAAATACTCTTCTTAAGTATGACTTCAAGTCTCTATTCCTTCTTCATCATCCCCTGTAATCACAATGTCATCTACATAAACAATTAGTACGGACATCTTATCACCACCCTTCACAAAGAGTGTATGATCACTTATACTTCTGTTGTACCCAAATTGGATAATGGCTTTACTAAACCTTTCAAACCATGCCCTTGAAGATTGCTTGAGCCCGTGTATAACCTTCTTTAACCCGCACACTTTGTTATCATTGCCAAACAACTTGAAACCAAGAGGAAAGACCATGTATATGTCCTCACTCAAGCTACCATGCAAAAATGCATTCTTTATATCTAATTGATTCTATGTCAATCCCTACCACTTAGGGGCTAGAACGCAAAGTAAAAAAATATAGATCTCATTGGAGTTAAAGTGCTTGAGACAAGCATAGTCAACAAGGGGAATGAACCCCTTTAGAGCCATTGGGATGCTCCCAATGACTAATGGTTATTTACCATTTATCCCCTAATGGAAATACAAAAAGACAAAAATAAAAATAAAGACAAAAAATACAAACTAACTGAAGTGCCTCTAATGGGCATAACCTATTACATAATGTGAAAAGACCAAAATACCCTTAATGGGCATAACCGATTACATTAATGTAGCAATATATACATATTTATATGTATATATACACACTATTTATATAGGTATATAACTATGTATATACACCTATATATACATCTTAACACTCCCCCTTAAACTTCTAGTGATATGACTGAAAGTTTGTTAAGCAAAAAGTGAAACTAGGGAGAAGGAAACACCTTCGTAAAGAAGTTGGCCAACTGAAATCCTGATGCTACATAAGGCAGTGAGATGGTCCTCTTGAGATATTCTTTACAAACATAATGGCAATCCATCTCGATATGCTTGGTGTGTTCATGAAATGTATGATTGTTGGCTATATAGATGGCGCTCTTGTTATCACAACATAACTTGGAGGGTATGTGCATATACAACCCAATATCTTTTAACAATTTTTCCAGCCACACAATTTCTGATGTCGTTGTAGCCATGACACGATACTTAGCTTCTCTTGATGATAATGATACTTTCTGTTGTTTTTTACACTTTCATGACACTAACGAATCACATATAAAAATAAAAAAACCAGTAATTGAGCATCTATCATTGAGATTTCCTCCTCAGTCAGAATCAGAATATGCAATTAACTCAAGTGGAGAGGAAGAAGATAATAGAAATCCTTTAGAAACAAAAATTTGCAAATATCGAATAATCCTCACAACACTCATGTGCATAATACTAGTAGAGTGTTGAAACTAGCTTGTTGTATGCACGATATGAGAAATGTCAGGTTGGGTGATAGTCAAATAGGTCAATGCCCCAATCATCTGTCGGTAAGGAGTGGGGTCATCCAAAGGTGTTTCATAATCTATTTTCATCTTTGCATTGATTACTTCAGGAGTGTTCACTCTCTTCTCATTAGTAATTCTGACTTGTCAATAATCTCAGTAGCAAACTCGGATTGGGTCAGTAAATAACTGCGAGGAGTATATGCTACTTTTATCTCCAAAAATAATCTACGAAACCTTAGATCCATCATTTCAAAAATCTGTTTAAGAATATTTTTAATGTAATTTACTCTCTGTTTGTCTCCTCCAGTGATGATCATATCATCAACATAGAGAAGTAAAATGACAATACCAACATAGAGAAGATTTAGGTGTTATGATATTGAGAAAGACAAACTTTATGTTTCAAGGAATGTAACTTTTCTTGAAAAAGAAAATGGTTTTGGAAAAATTGAGTCTAAGAAACCATGTGAGTATTCATTTTTGTTTGATCTTGTGCATGAGCATAATGATGATAATATTGATGGGAATGAAAGTAATGATATTGAGAAAGAAAAACTTTATGTTTCAAGGAATGTAACTTTTCTTGAAAAAGAAAATGGTTTTGGGAAAATTGAATCTAAGAAACCATGTGAGTATTCATTTTTGTTTGATCTCGATGATAATATTGATGGGAATGAAAGTAATGATATTCATGATATGCATGAGAGTGTTGATGGTAACACTCATGATACACATGAAGGTGATATGACTAATGTTGAACCTCACAATGAACTTCAAACGTACTCTCATCGTACACAAGGCCAACCACCATGTGCATTAGAAAGGTATATACAAACTCAAGACATAGATCAATCTAGTGTTAGAAGAACGAAAGTATCCCAAGCACCTAGTAGGTTTGTATCCTATGAATCGTTTGAACCCCACTATAGAGTTTGCCTTATGGCCATACACTTCTATGTCGAACCCTTCTATAATGAGGCCAAAAATCACCATGAATGGATTGAGGCCATGAATAATGAATTAAAAGCCTTAGAAAAAGCCAAAACTTTACCTACAGGAAAGAAAACTATAGGATGTCGATGGGTCTATAAAATTAAAACCAAAAGTGATGGAACATTAGAAAGATACAAAGATAGGCTAGTCGCCAAAAGGTATAATCAAGAATATGTGATAGATACAATGCTACAAAGTAGCTACAAAGGTGCACACACAAGTATAAAAGCCTCTAATGGGCCAAATACAAAGAGCCATTAAGGGCTAACACACAATTTCTCAAAAGAGAGCAAGAACACAAGTAAAAATAATAGGGCTTTATTTAAATATGCTTAGAAACAAGCATGGCATAATACAAAGGAGGGAGTGCATGGTCCAACAACCAACAACACTTTTTATAACAGTCAAAAAATAAATAAAAAGAAAAGAAAAGAAAATAGAAGTCGTTAGTCCCTAGTGGATTAATGCCTATTACAATGTTGAAATAATTGAAATACCCCTTATGGGTATTTCAGTTTACATACACAGAAAAGGATATATATATATACACACACGTGCTTAATGTGCTTTTCTGCTCTTCCAATGTTTTTTTTCGCAGTTCTGACCCCATAAATGTGTTGAGCATGGTCAATTTACGAGGAATCCACACCTGGATCATGTGTTTTCGATGAAAAGAAATGATATTTGGATCCTTGAAAATTTACAAAGATTTTGGATCATTGATTTTTTGAATCTTATAAAAACCCACCCATGTGTCAGAATCGAACACTTCAAGAGCTGATCCCTATAAAATCAAGTACATAGATCACATCTGTATGGTCAGAATTTAAAAATAAACCTAAAAAACCATTAAGCACATAACATTAAGCACCTACACTCTATTAAAATATATATATTATAAATATATATATATATATAATACATTTTATCATATACAAAATACATTTTAATACTCCCTTGGAACTTACGGTGTGATAACTAAAAGTTTATCAAGAAGAAAATAAAATCGAGGTGATGAAAGTGTCTTATTGAAGAAGTCTGCTAGTTGATACTCGGAAGTAACATAAGGTAGGGTGATGGTCTGCGTCAGAAATTATTCATGCACATAGTGTCCATCCATTTTTATATGCTTGGTTCTTTCATGAAATGTATGGTTGTCAGTTATGTATATTGCACTATTATTATCACAATATTGTCTGGAAGGTGTCTGAAGATGAACACTCATGTCTTCAAGTAATCTTCGCAACCAAATGATCTCTGATGTTATCGTAGTCATTGCATGGTACTCGGCTTCAATGGATGATAATGATACTTTCTGTTTCTTTCTGCACTTTCATGATACTAAATAATCACTTAAAAAATACAAAAACCAGTAGTTTAATGTCGATCATTTGGATATCGTCCCCAATCTGAGTCAGAATAAGTAATCAACTCAAGAGAGGAACATAAGGATAACAAAAGACCTTTAGAGGTAGAGGTTTGTAAATATCTAACAATTTTCATCACAACACTCATGTGAGTGTGAACTGTGGTGGGAGAATGATGGAATGGCTAGCAATATGAATAATGTGCGCAATATCAGGCCTAATAATAGTTAAATAAATCAGAGGGTCAATCATTTGGTGATATGGAGTAGGATCATCCAGAGGTGTCCTATTGTCAATCTTTATCTTGGCCTTAATAATTGCAGGTGTGTCTACCATTTTTTCATCAGTAATGCTTGACCTGTCAATAATATCATTAGCAAACTTGGTTTGAGAAAGCAAGTATCCTCTAGGAGAGTAAGCAACTTCAATTCCAAAGAAAAATCTAAGAAATCTAAGATCAGTCATTTCAAAATATTTTTTAAGAATACATTTAATATACTTTAATTCATGTTTGTCTTCACCTATAATGATCATATCATCAACATAAAGGAGAACGTATAATAATCCCTGCATCAGATTTCTTAGTAAACATAGCAATATCAGTGTAACAAGATTTAAAACCAAGCTTTAGCATAACAAAACCAAAGCGATCATACCAAGCTTTGGGTGCTTGTTTCAAACCATAAAGTTTTTCTCAATCGAAGTACCTTATCAGAGAGGACTTCAAATCTAGGAGGTGAATCCATATAAACTTCTTGTTTTAAGTCTCTATTTAAAAGTGCATTTTTTCCATCTATTTGGTAGATAGATCAACCCTTAATAGCGACAACAACAATGAAGGTCCTAACTGAAGTCATCCTAGCTACTGGTGCAAATGTCTCATCATAGTCTATCCTGTATTCTTGTGTATGCCCTTTGACAATTAACCTGACCTTGTTTCCTTTTAAGGTCCCATCACTCTTAGTTTTGGCTTTATACACCCATTTACAACCTATAATTTTCTTACCTTTGGGCAAATCAGATATTTCTCAATTCATAGATTTTTCAAGTGTCCCTAATTCTTCATTCATAGCTTTTATCCATTCAGAATATTCTTTTGCTTGTTTATATGTGGTAGGTTCAAAATAAAACAAAATTTTAGCTAGACAAGCTCTATACTGTGGTGAAAAAGACTCATATGAGACAAATATATCAGGGAGTCTAGGAGTCCTATTTGATCTTTTGACTTCTTTAGATTGTTGATTTTCTAAGGTGGGGTATCTTTCTAAGGCATTTGGTTGACTATCATTTTCTTGTCTTCTATATTGAATTATGCTAGGTCTTCCAGTTTCAATGTTTTTATTATTCTGATTTGATTAAGGCTCTTCATTTCTATCATTTTCAAACAAAGAATCATCCTTATTATGAGAATAATTCAAGCAAAAAAGAATACTTAGTCTTTCTTAGGCATATTTTAAAAAAACTTTCATTTTTCATAAAATGAACATTCCTGGATATATGTATAATTTGTCTTTGTTGAAGTCAAAACATCTAAACCACTTTTTAGTCTCTCGATATCCAAAAAAAAACATAGGATATGGCTTTAGGCGAGAGTTTATCATTTTTGTCAGTGAGAACAAAGCACCTACATCCAAAAGGTCTTAGTCTAAGATAATCAGGAGAAATTTTGAAAAGTTTTTCATAAGGAGAAATATTTTGAAGCTTTGATGACAGAAGTCGGTTAATGAAATATACAGCCGTCAAGCATGCTTTAGCCCAAAAATGTTTTGAATCATCTTTTGCAATTAAAAGAGTTTTAATAGTTTCAATTATGTGCCTATGTTTTCTTTCAGCTAATCCGTGTTGTTGAGGAGTATAAACATATAATCTTTGGTGAATAATTTCATTATTTTCAAAATAAGTTTTGTAATCGTTTGACATAAATTCTCCCCCAGAGTCGGAGTGGAAGATAAAAATTTTGGTCTTAATTTGGTTTTTAATAAAGTTATGGTATTTTTTAAAGTTAGCAAAAACTTCATTTTTGTGCCTAAGAAAGTATATTTATGAGTATCTAGTATAATTATCAACAAATATTACATAATAAGCGAAAACATCTTTAGATAAAATAAGAGAAGGTCCCCATACGTCCGAGTGCACTAATGCAAATAGTTTAAAGGAGAAGAAGGTTCTTTTTTAAAAGGAAAGAGCTTTCATTTTGCTAAGAACACAATCCTCGCAATAGAATTTTTCATTACAAAATTTGTTTAAATGGGTTTCATGAGATCATTTTGATAAACTAGAATGTCCCAATCTTTGATGCCATAAAGCTAAATTTACATTTTGAACATTATAACAAAAATTGCTTTTTGGACGAAGAAGATGATCTATGTAGTAAAGGGACTCTCCTTTATGTCATTCCCCAATCTGCTTCTCTGACTGGAGATCCTGCACAAAACACACATGGTCGGTAATTTGTGAAACATAAAAGATATTTAAATTTAGTTTTGGGACAAGCCTAACTTTTGCAATAGAGAATTCTGAAGTACTTTCAAAATTCCCAATGCTTTTTATGCTAAGAGAGGAACCATCGGTGGTAAAAACATTATTTTGTGTTGAATTAATGCAACATTCGGAAAGTAAAGAGGAATATGGAGTCATATGAAATGAGGCTCCTGAATCCAAAATCTATGAAACGTTATCGAGAGGTGATGACGTAGAGACCGTGGCACTGGAAAGAGAAGATTTTTTTATTATTGGATGAAAGGTCTCAATGATTTGAGAGAACATGGTTTCGATAGATTTTGAATCTTTATTGGTTCTACTTCTTTCTTTGTGAGATGCTCCCACGGATGCTACATTTTTGTCTTCTCTTCCTTTTAACTTGGGGAAAAATGGTTTAATATGTAAGTTTGAGAGTAACCTGCGAAAGAAGAAAAATAGAAGAACAGGGGTGCGGCTGTCACGATTTCAATAATGAAATCGTGACCTAAACATTATATTAATAAGTGTAAAATGAACAGTATGGGTCCGGGTCTGGTGTAATGTCCAGACCCGAAAGACCAAAAAATAAAACATACAGACTCGGTCCTGTACATACAATGGACCTGGGTCTAACTATCCAGACACAATGGACCCGGGTCTAAATGTCCATAATACAGTTTTTCACCCCCCCTCAAGTTGATCATGGTTTTGGACCATGAACAACTTGCCTTTAAGCATCCAAAAACGATCTTTTGTCAAACCCTTTGTAAATATGTCTGCAACTTGTTTTTCAGTATTGACGAACTCAGGCTCGATCTCTTTTTCTTCAACCTTTTGTCTCACAAAATGTTGGTCGATCTCAATATGCTTAGCACGACTGTGATGTATAGGATTGAATGACATGTTGAGAGCGCTTTGATTGTCACACAGTAAGGTAGAGTGAGATATCTTTTCTCCCACTTCAGTTAGTAGATGCCTGATCCATGTGGCTTCGGCAGTAGCGGCAGCCATGGATCTATACTCAGCCTCAGTGCTGGATCTAGCGACAGCCTTTTGTTTTCTACTACTCCAAGAGACTAAATTTCTACCGATGAAGACACAATATCCTGATGTAGATCTCCGTTCATCAGGGTCTCCTGCCCAATCTGCATCACAATATACAGTAAGTTCATGCTCATCCTTGCTGCCAGATGACTGTGGTGAATATATCAATCCGTCCCCAATGGTTCATTTCAGATATCGAAGGATCCTCTTAACCGCTTCCATATGTCCAGTACGTGGTGCATGCATAAACTGAGACACTTGATTGACTGAATACACAATATCAGGACGAGTGAATGTGAGATACTGTAACATCCCTATTAGACTGCGATATCTGGTGGGGTCCTCATACAGGTCTCCATCATGAATGCTAAGTTTTTGGTGAAGCACACTTGGAGTTCCTAGAAGCTTGCAGTCTTTCATGCCTGCCTTACTAAGAACATCTATTGTATACTTGTGTTGAGTGAGAGTCAAACCATGAGCCTGGCTGTCAACTTCTACACCAAGAAAGTAGCGCAAGACACCAAGATCTTTCATTTTGAACCTCTGGCCCAACAAGTTTTTGACTTCTTTAATGTGAGCTTCAGAGTTTCCTGTGATGACAATATCGTCAACATATATTAACAGTAGGGTGGTCACATTCTGACTTCTAAAAATGAATAATGAGTGGTCCAGTAGGGAATGTGAAAATCCATGCTTTTGAATCTCAAGCGAGAAGCTGTCAAACCAAGAACGAGATGCTTGTTTTAGACCATAAATAGCTCTCTTTAGCCTGCACACATGGGTTTTACAGTTTTGTTCTTGATATCCAGGAGGTTGTTCCATGTAGACTTCCTCCTTCAAATCCCCATGCAGGAACGCATTTTTTACATCAAGCTGACTCAGCTTCCATCCATATTCAACAGCCATGGAAAGAATGATTCGAATTGTTCCCATTCTCACCACTGGGCTGAAGGTCTCATCATAATCTTGCCCGGCTTCTTGGGTGAACCCTTTTGCCACCAGTCTTGCCTTGTATCGTTCAATGGTTCCATCTGGCTTGTACTTTATTTTGTAGACCCATTTACATTCGACAACATTTTTGTCAGGTGGTCGGGGAACAACTTCCCAGGTTCCACATTCATGCAAGGCTTGCATTTCATCATTCATGACTTCTACCCATTTGATAGAAGTAGTTGCCTGACAGTACATAATAGGTTCATCTTCCTTATTGAGGGTTGTTAAAAACAGCTGAAAATCCAAGGAAAAGTTGTTGTAGCTTACCCACCTATCAATAGGATGTCGTATGCGATTTGATCTCCTAACTTCAAGGTCATGAGAGGGAGTAGGGTCGGTTGCTGAAACAGAATTTAGATGACTTGATGTTCTCGTTCTCTGTCTAGAATAGCAAATGCCTTTGTATCTGCCTGGTATGGATGATGATACTTCTTCCTCATTCTGTGATCTCGATGTCCCGGTGGTTTCAAACATTTCTTCTTCTTGCTGCACACAATCTGGAGGACAGACTTCATTGGAACTAGTAAAAAGTTCTGAATTCAGCCAAGGATAATAAACTTCAGTTGCGTTAGGGGACATGTCCATTGTGTCAACTCTGTGATCAAAATTTTGCTCATCAAAGACAACATTCCTTGAGATTCTGATGCGCCTGTTGCTTGAATCATAACACCTATATCCTTTGTAGTCGTCTGCATATCCCACAAATCTACACTTTTGAGCCTTGTCCTGAAATTTATTTCTCAAGGACCGATCAATGTGCACATAACAAACACATCCGAAAGCACGCAAATCATGATAATTAGGATGAGCTCCAAAAAGACAGTAATAAGGGGACTTATTTTCCAGAATAACCATAGGCAGTCTATTTATCACATGTACGGCAGAATGAAAAGCTTCTGTCCACAGATTGATGGGAAGATTACTGTCATGAAGCATACTCATGGCACTTTCAACGATATGCCTATGTTTTCGCTCAGCAATCCCATTTTGTTGAGGGGTGTGTGGACAGGACACCCTTCTTCCTATCCCATTATTTTGAAGAAAGGAAATAAAGTCACTAGAGCTGAACTCCCCACCTCCATCACATTGGAAAAATTGGATAGACTCAGAAAATTGAATTTTTACTAAGGAAAGAAAATTTCGAAACAAAAAGAAAACTTCCGACTTATTTTTTATGAAGTATATCCAGGTGTATCGAGAATAGCTATCAACAAAGATTAGGTAGTATCTGCTTCCAGATCCAGAGGCAACTGGGGCGGGCCCCCATACATCAGAACAAATTATCTCAAAAGGTTTTGAAGCTCTCTTATTAATGGAATGAAAAGGCAATACATGACTTTTGCATAAAAGACAACTGGAACACTTCTGACTGTTCTCATCCCCATTGAGACTTTCTTTTGGGATGAGATTATTCGAGACAAGTTTCTCAATAAAATGACTCCCACAATGTCCTAATCGACTATGCCATAAGAAGGGCTTATTACATTCAGAAATACTAAAAACATTTGCAGAATAGGAAGAACACGACTCTAATGAAGACTTCGAATCCAGATGAGCAGGGGGACGGAGTGACATGGAGCTTCTTCAAAGACATACATATTGCCTCGTCTCTTCCCTTCAGCGAATGTTTCCCTCGTGCGAAGGTCCTTGACCTGCACAGAGAAGGGAGTGAATTCAACTGAGGCATGATTATCATCAATAAGTTTGGAAACAGAGACAATATTTTTCTTGATGTTGGGAGCATGAAGAACATCAGAAAGTTCAAGGGTGGAATGTGACATGGGAATGACAGTTTTTCCAACATGAGAAACAGGATGGTGGGATCCATCGCCAGTGACAATTTTACTTTTGCCAAAATAAGGAATAGGGTTGGAGAGTTTACCTGCATCACCAGTCACGTGAGTTGCTGCCTCTGAGTCAACAAACCAAGCACCTTGATCATTCTGCTTCAATTTCAATTCTGACAAGGCGGATATCAACAGATCTTTAATCTCTCCACTGTCTCTGATATTGGTGAAATTTCTTTTGGGTTCTGTCTGTGAAGCCTTTCCTTTATTTTCTGGATTGTGCCAACAATTCGCCTTGATATGCCCCCTTTTGTTACAAATGAAGCAAGTGGGGATGGATCTTTGTCCCTGTGCATGAGTCATCATGTTCGGAGTGGGGAGCAAACCACGTCCTCCGTGTCCACTTCGCCCTTGCCCCCCTCGTCCTCTTCCTCGACCGTAAGTCACCCCTGTGGCAAGGACTTCTTGAGAATTTGTATGAACATGAGTTTCTTCAGAAAAAACCTTCAGAGTCATTTCGTACTGAATTAATTTAGCTCGTAACTCATCAAAGGTAGGAAGGGCAGGTAGGCACAATAGTGAAGTGACGATCATATGGTAGTCAGATCCCAATCCACTCAGAGTTTGTTGCACCATATCACTGTCACTTACCGCACATTCTATAACTGCAAGCTGGTCTGTGATAGTCTTCATCTTGTTCAGATATTCCATGATGGTCATGGAATTCTTTATTAACAACTGAAATTCTCTCTTGAGAAAAACCATCCTCGCCTGTGAAACCTGTGAATACGTCTGAACCAATCTTTCCCAGAGCTGCAGGGCTGTACAATTGTCGGGAATGGCAACAAGAACCTCTTGGGACAGGGTAGAGGTGATATATGCAACTACTGACTGATCTTTCCTTTCCCAGTTGAGATACTCCACGTTTTTAGCATACACAATTGAACTTACCCCTTTGTCATCTTTCTCTTCTCTCGTAACAAACTCTAGTGGTACTGGAGTGGTTCCATCCAGGTGGCCTAAGAGTCCTTGACTCCTTATAAAAGGGATGATTTGTCTCTTCCAGATCAAGAAGTTTGAGGTGTTAAGCTTTTCGGATACAAGCTGATTTAGAAAACTCGAAGAAATGCTCGATTGAGAGGAATGAGAATCCATGAAGAGAAAGGTACTGTTTTTTTTTTGCTGAGAAATTAACAACAGTCACAAAGTGAAATGCTCAATTTGTTGCCGAGAAGGGTACTGTTTTTTTTTTTTCTCTTTTTTTTTTTCTTTTTTTTCGGCTGTCACTTTTCACGAGATTGACGATCTGAGTCTATCAGATCCAAAAATTCCTTTCTTCCTTTTTATAAGGCTTATGTTGGAAGTAATAAAAATTGAACAAATAGCCGACTGTTTTTTTTTTTACTAAAAGGGACACGAGAATAGAAGGATAAAGTGGAGATAGAGGCGCTGATTATGAATGAAAGATGCCTCAGATCTGTATATATCAGACAAAAGGGAGGAGAACTGAATATTAACGATCTGACAAAAGGTCGACTTTAAGGACTCACGTTCACCAGAAAATCAGTTAGAGAAACGCAAATCCACAGAGAGGAGATTAGGGATTTCACGTTACCGTGATGAAATTAGGGATTTCACGTGAAACGTGAATCCACAGAGAGGAGATAAAAGGGGAGAATAGAGAGGAGATAAAGAGAAAATATAGATTTCACGTGGAACGTGAATCCACAGAGAGAGGAGATTTCACGTGGAACGTGAATCCACAGAGAGAGGGAAAAACACGAGAAATGAAGAACACGAGAGAGATAAAACCTCAAACCTCTAGTTCTGGCTGAACCCTTCTTTGAAGCCCCTTCGATCTTCGATCCTGGATCTCGACTCTGATACCATGTAAGTTTGAGAGTAACCTGCGAAAGAAGAAAAATAGAAGAACAGGGGTGCGGCTGTCACGATTTCAATAATGAAATCGTGACCTAAACATTATATTAATAAGTGTAAAATGAACAGTATGGGTCCGGGTCTGGTGTAATGTCCAGACCCGAAAGACCAAAAAATAAAACATACAGACTCGGTCCTGTACATACAATGGACCCGGGTCTAACTATCCAGACACAATGGACCCGGGTCTAAATGTCCATAATACAGTTTTTCATAATATGGCCCGGTTCTTCGCAGTTATGATAAGTCCATATAGTTCTCTTCTTGTTGTCATCATATTTAGACTTCTCATAGTAAGGTTTTGAAAAATGAGGTGGTTTATAAACATTTGTATTGGCAACCGGTTTTGAGACGGCCAACACATTTTCCTTTATCTCCTTAGATTTGGACATAGATCTTAATATTGTCTCCTTCATGCATACTTAGCCAAGACTTCATGTAAAGGAAAAGGTTTTTCCCTATGAATAATATTGACCCGAACTTGTTCAATTTCGGGTTTAAGACCTCTAAAAAATTGAAATTGTTCCTCAATCTTGTATTTCTTTCATTTTTTAGCATCATTAGGAGTCTCCTATATAGGCTCAAGTTTAGCCAATTGATCTCAAAGCCTTTTGAGGGTACTATAGCATTCCTTCACTATTTTATCACATTTTTTGCAACTATGTATTTTGTTTTTGAGGTCCCATTTGTGTGCTACATCTTTTTTGGTATATGTTTGTCTAATATATTTCCAAGCTTCATCGTCTCTTTCAAACTCAAGGATATTGGAGCAAGGCTCCTCACGTATACTACCCATAAAGAGGAAAAAAACCTTGGCATAGACTACTACTCACTCTTTATAGGCCTTTTTGTATTCAAGCATAGCCTTTTCTCTTTCAATTCCCTTAAGGCTTTCTTCTTTGGATTCACCATCGGTTCCAACAACCAATTTTGTGAGAATTGGTTGTAGTTCTAATGTGGATCCATCAACAAAATACAACAAATCTTTACCCATGAGGATCTTTTTCACTGCCACAACCCACATGTTGTAGTTTTTCTCATTTAATTTGATGGGAACAGCCGTTACAATTTTTTTATCGGCCATAGTGGAGGAAAGAAAAGAGATAATAAAGAGGAGAAGATAGCAAGAAAAAAGTGTTGAAGAAGTTTGATGGTGTGCTTCCTGAGGGTTCGAGCCAACGAACCAATGTTCCACCAATCCCACGATCCTCCTCTTTACGTACAATCTTTCACCCAAGAGCACTGAAAGCTCTGATACCATGTAATAAAACAAGTGCATAAATAGAATGCCACAAAGTAGCTAAAAAGATGCACACACAAGTACAAAAGCCTCTAATGGGCCAAATACAAAGAACCACTAAGGGCTAACACACAATCTCTCAAAAGAGATCAAGAACACAAGTAAAAACAGTAGGGCTTTATTCAAATATGCTTAGAAACAAGCATGGCATAATACAAAGGAGGGAGTGCCTTTAAATAGACACTCTCATACAACCCCAACAGCTAGATTTAGTTGGACCAGCTCCCAACAACACTTTTTACAACAGTCAAAAAATAAATAAAAATAAAATAAAATAAAATAAAATAAAATAAATCATCAGTCCCTAGTGGATTGACGCCTATTACAATGCTGAAATACCCTTGATGGGTATTTCTGTATACATACACAGAAAAGGATTTTTATATATATATATATATATATATATATATATATATATATATATATATATATATAATACATTTTATCATATACACCATACGCTTTAACATGTACAAATATTTAAAAAATAAGCTTTGACCCAATTAACTGCTCTGGTCCTACCGTCTGAACCTATACCTGAATCTGGACTAGTCTAGGCCATGTCCTACGAAACCGAAACTGAGTACCAGCATTTCAAAGTCCGATACAGGTCTGGATTTAGCTGGATCTGGCCCAGATACGACTTGTTGATGCCCTACATGCTCTAGTTAGTTGTGGTTATTGTTTTATTTTTTCTGATAGTGATTAGTTAGTCCCAACTACCAAGCATTAATAATCTCGTGTATGCTTTTAGGTGTTTAGATTGTAGAGGAAATATACTTCAGTAATTATTATGAGGTTTGGCACTTGTACAACATGCTTTATTACTTTAGCTAACAAACCTTCATATTTTACAGTTCATGCAAATGTCAAATCATTCTCCTTATGTTAGAAATTATTCTATACAAGGATATCCCATATACACTCCTTTTCCTGGTTATTGGAAATATGTTTTAGTAATTATTATGAGGTTTGGCACTTGTTACTCCACGCTTTTAACTTGTAACATACTTTATTACTTTCACTTAAGAAACCTTCATATGTTACAGTTCATGAAAATGTGGAATCATCCTCATTGTGTTAGAAATAATTCTATGCAAGGGTATCCCGAGTACATTCCTTTTCCTGCTTAATGGAAATATATTTTTTAGTAATTATTATGAGCTTTGCAATTGTTACTCCAAAGTTTTAACTTGTGACGTGCGTTATTACTTTCACTAACAAAGCTTCATATTTTTACAGTTCATGCAAATGTCTGATCATCCTCATTAAGTTAGAAATTATTCTATAGAAGGATATCCGACATACACTCCTTTTCCTGCCTCGTGGGTGTTCTAATTGTTAATAATTTTTGCCAAGAAACTGCTGGTTAAATAATGTTGTTGTTAGTTCCCTTCCTGAATAGGTAAACCCTACTTGAACCACAGCTATGCTTACAGATTAACGGGATTTACTTTTGACAGTGCTTAATTGGATCCTCCCTTTGATATAATAGCACGTCAAGAATTTGTTTAATCATCAAGTTGCTGCAGCTTCTGGGTGACAGATGCGATGGTTTGCTATATCAACAAGCTTGTATGATACATTGATGGGAAGATCGTCACCATAACTGATTTATCCTAAACAGAAAAATTATGAGATGGTTGTATACATTTAATGGTGAACACCCTGTGCTTCTGAAATATCCCTCTTTAGTCAGAGTTTTTGGAAAGGCTCTGCCGTGGCCAGAGATTATTGCTGATGTATATAACTGGTGTCAAGGATCATGTGTAAATGCCAAATAGAAATAGTGAAAACAAGAAACTACAGTGGTTCCATGATAAAAATCATATTCAGGGTTCAGAATGTTTTACTTGTACTTTTGATTGTTGTGTATAGATGATTGTGGTGAATACAGATTTATTTGCGTACAAATGGTTGTGTAAATCAAGTTTGGAAAGAAAAGCAGTTTTTCCTCTGCGGCTGTGACGTGTTGGGTTTATGACGGGCACCTGACCAACCCATACCTCATAATCGGGAATGGGCATAAAAATGCTGACTCAGATCCATGCCTGCAGGGACAGAGCACCTGTCATTGTCTCAACTGTGCTACCAAAGGCTCTGGGGAAGTAGGAATCTCCTTCTGGCCTTCCAGCACCAGGCAGGTGTCCGGACGATTATTCAGGTTGACCTGATTCCAACCCTGCTAACATTTGGGTCAGGTTTGAGCAGGACTGATAAACCAGCTGAATGAGTCAAGCTTGAAGTAGGCTCATTCTTGTGGTGAGCCGAGGTGGATTCGACCTCATAATGAGCCCAGGCTAAACGAGCCAAGCTTGAGTTGGGTTTTTTACAGAAAACAGAATTGTGCTAGGGCTGGAAGTATTACAGTGGAATACATTGTTTCATAGCTTAAATAAGTATAGATTTTATCTCGAGACCTATTGCTTGCAAGCCAAATACTTCAATTATTGATTCTATACTATTTTATATGATGTTAAATATATTTAAAATATATTCATTGCTAATCAACCGGCTTATACAAGCGAGCCAAGCAGAGCCGAATGCCAATTGTTCATGTTTGTCCTGCTAAGCTTATTTTACGATTTAGAAGGAGCTCTTTACAAGCCAAATACGATTTGAGCCACAAGCGGCTCAGCTTGTTTCCCAGTCTCAGGCTTGAGTTTGCTAGATATTTGATCCAACCAGACTTCTCATTTTCAACACATCGTTAAATTATAATGGTTAGGTGTGTATGTGTGTGCGCGCATGTGTGTATAAACCAGACATACTTACGTAAAACAACAGTGTTTTATAGGAAAATTATACATGCATTTTCTAACTTTCCTATCTGGTGGTGGTGCCCCCTGACCCACAATCACCAGCCGCACATTGGCAGACCTCTAATTGGTAAAATCTTTGAGGTAAAGTGAAGCGTATGTATGTTAAGGTTATTTAAGTCAAAACCCCAATGACACTAGTACACCCAGCTTCGAACTTGGGCAAAAAATGCCTCTCGTAGGTTTTAACTCGTGACATCCCATCAACTTGATGACATTCTTGTGGGCAAAGGCCTCATTTGGATAGCAACCAAACCAATTTGAAAACCCGATTTTGGATGTCAAACTGGGTTTAGCAACAAAACTTCGTTTGGGGCATCCAAAACACCTCCTATGTGGATTTTCCAACAAGTTTATCGTTGGGGAGGGGTGGTGGGGAAAGTTTTCCCCAACCTCTACTGCCCCCCTTCTCTATCCTGCGTTTTGACTACCTTCTTCCACCTTAACTTGGTCTCTGCCCATTTTTAGTCGGCCACCGGACAGAAAATGTCCTCTTCGTACCACTAAATAAACACAGTAGTTGTTGGCTCTTTTCTAACTAGTGATTGGGCCTAAAAATGTTGGCGCTTTTCTAACTAGTGAATTGCCTAAAATGGCTGGAAATGTGATTTTTTTTAGTTTTCATAGTTAGTTAGCCATTTCCTAGTCAACTGGCCAGTCAAGAAAATGAGAAAAAGATTACACATTTTTTGCTATTTTCTAGCTAGTCGCGGACTGGTACCACCCTCATTAGGTGGTTCCAGTCGTACCATTTTCCTGAGCCGGTGGCTAGGTGGAAAATGACCCCCTATGTTTAAATTTTCTTATCAATTTTCTTGGCCAACCCATTTTCTAGCAAGCCATTGGTTGGAAAAATAGCCAGCTATGTTTGAATTTTTTTTATGTTTTCTATTTCATTTTTGGGTTGGCCAACCACCAAGAAATGGCCAGGCCACCACTTTTCTTTAAAATAAAAGTATATTTTAGACAGTTCGACCAATTTCATGCCAGCCACATTCAAAAAATGGCTAGGTACTAACGACTCGGAATGGGTGGTAATAGCTGGCCGTTTTTTGAATGGTGACTGGCCGAAATATAGCCAGCCATCGTTTTTATTTAGTAATTTTGAGTTTTGAAAATAAAAACCTTGTTTTTCAGGTTTTGGGTAATCCAAGCAGCAATAAAACCTGGTTTTTGGAAAAATACTTTTTTAAGTTTTGGGTTTTAGGGACACAAGCAAACCTGGTTTTAGGCACACAAACAAACCTGGTTTTAGGCACACAAACAAACCTGGTTTCAATTTCTTTCATTCAAACAGGCCTTGGTTTTTCTTTTTCTTTTTTGTTTAATTTGTTCACATATTATAGAGAAACTGGCAATGGATGCCATCTTGCAAAATCTCTTGCTGCCAGTAGCTATCATTATAAATCATGGAATGTGGATGTCAATTTGGATAGGAGCCTAGATCCATCGCGGTAAGAGGTGGATATATCTACTAACTAAAACATTCTTATAATCCATCATTCATAAGATTTAAAATGTTAGAACAGCGTAAATTATGCTCCAAAACACTGATTCCCTGCGAGTACTTGGAACTGAAATTAGAATCATGCTGAAATTCCGTTTTAAGTGGGAGCATAGAAATGCCTTTTAAAAGGTTTTTGTTGAACTAAAGTTCAAAGATCATTTTCTCTCCAGTTTTTATGAGACAAAAAGTTGAATGTCTTCATGATTAACATAAATAAAGATTTTTTCAATGTCAAAAACTTAAGAAAAGGTACCAAAAACAATAATGAGTAGTCAAAAATTCCTATCAGTTCTATACAAAAACATGCTTTAAATTTACAAAAAATGAGTGTATTGTCCTTGTAAAATGACATGATTTCATAAATGCCTTACAATTTGCCCAAATCCCTCCAATGTCCACAATTTTGATTCTCAACTTTTTTAGGACATTTTTATCCTTGTACAAGTGAACCTGCCAATGTTCATGCAATAGATACATACACCGTCTAAAGCTCGCAACATCTCAATAATAAGGAGATTCACATAAACATTTTGCAGACTAGATGAAATTCGTATAAAAGAATTTGTGAACCTAGCCAAACTGAATCCCAAGAAGATTCACATATCAAATGTGTGCATCTTCTAAGGTTCGCAAGTCCTATGCAAACCTTCTCGAATTGAAAAGTTCTAGCTCGGCAAGTTCGCCCCATGCATTTGCGGTAGTTTTGATATTTGTGCAAACGCTATTTAACTAAAAACTCACTTAAAGTCAAGACGTATGTCTGGAAATATTTGTATGACATTTACAAATATTTATTGTAAATGTCCTTACTTTCGCATGTTTACTAACTGATTGTAGGATCACATTACACATTTGTGAACGTCATGACCTTCACACACATATTATGTAAAGCTCCATTAACTAAAAACTCATAAAAAGCTAACGTGTACGTCCTCAAATGTGTGTCCTAACTTTCACAAACATGTGTTGTGAACCTCTTTACCATCGCATGTTTTCTGATTGTAGGTTTGTGTTACACATTTGTACACGTTCGGACCTTCGTGCACACAACTTGCAAACCTCTTTTAACTAAAATCACATTATGTCAGAATGTATGCCCACAAATATCAAACATTCGCAAAAGTCCCACATTTGCAAGTGTTATATGCAAGACTCTTGTTAATGCAAAACAAATATAATTAAGATGTGGATGTCCTTACCTCCGCATGCGAATGTCCACATATTTGTAGAAGTCCTACTGACATTCGTGAGAAGACTCGCAAACATCCTCTGTATATGTGAAACTTCTGACCTTAGTTGCAGACATTCCAAACATTTTCATATTTAACATGAGATTCACAAATATTCTCATGACATTTCTATGAATCTCCTCATCCTCGCATGTAATGTTTGAGAACCTTCATACGGGCATTAAATGTGACGCTTCGTATGTATCAAAGCATTGTTTAGCATATGATGATCATTTTTTCATAAAATTAGGGTTCTTAGCAAGGGTTTTGTGGTCCTCAACCTATTTACCCCGACAAGTTTTTACAATGATGTGCCAATTTTCTCTATCGCGCTGCAACACATCAAGCAAGTTTTTGAGCATCCGACACATCATCAATGACTAGATATTCAGAAAAGCACAAGTTTCACTCATTGTAATTGTTGAATCAGTTATTTTCTAGAACAGTAGCATGAATCAATTATTTTGTAAAACAATGGCATGGTTTATAAATTATTTTTTAATATTCAATAGCCTATTATATTTTTTTTGTTTAATTCAATTTCATGTGAGTCTCCTCTGTCTGCTTTTGAGTTGGCCATCACCTTGAAAGATATGGCATGCATCATAGGGAGTCAATAAATACGGTTTAGAAATTTCAAGTATGAATGTGGAGTTTTATTAGGAGCAATTGAGGGTGCATTTGAAGGTGATAGGTTGAAATTACTATGGTTGAGAAGGACATATGACAACAACAAAACGATGGGACTGAAGGGAAAGATACATTGTGTGGGAGGAAAGGTCTGTCTTAGGCCAGAGAGGGAGTTAAAAACATTCTTACTCTATTTCTTTGGCACTTGTGTGTTCATCGACACTGGTGAAAAAATGGTCAATGCATCATTTGTGCTTGTGCAAGACCTAGATCATATCGATGAATTTGCATGGGTTCAACTTCACTTTCACACCAATATGCAAGTCTGAGTCAAGAGAAGTATGAAAGAAAAAACTTAGCCGACATACTAGTTTTGTTGGAGGTACGAAAATCGATTCATTGATTTAATTTTATTTATATGAAAACATGAATTTGTGATCCTTGATATATTAATCTGTGTATTAATTCGTGTATTGATCATTGCAAGTTTGGATATAGAAGACCCCTTAGACATGACCCAAATGCATGAGTTTTCACATATGACTATATAAAGCAGGTTACATAAGGAAGAGAACGAAGAGGAAGAGGAAGAGGAAGAAAAAGAGGGGATGGATGGAAGAGGGAAGGCTCATCTCGTAGGAAGGGCCCTTTGGAGTGCAAAATTGAGTGTGCTAGCAAAAGCACAAGTAAGTATATGTGAAGCAAGTGATTCTAGATTTTATAAATAATGCAATATACTGAATGTAACTTCATTATGTAGGTAGTGTAATGCCTCTATAGAGAAGATGGAGATAATTACATGGATGTGGTTGTCCATGACATGGAGCTCACGCAAAAGGACATTTGGCTGCACAACATAAATGAAGTTGAACATTAAATTATGAGCCAAGTGGTCCGACAATTTGGCTATAGTCAGCTACAACCCGGTCACCCTCTCTGTGCGAGCAAAAGTGTTTCATGTTGTTTGAAGGATCGTTTGAATAATTAGCCTACAATGTTCTTAAATGAGCTGTAAAATTGGTATGATGGTGGCGATGACATTACATACTATTTTGTTATACGTGTTCGCCAGGAGAACGTAGATGCTTACAACCAACAATTGCCTAGCAGTTCCAGAACCAAGAGGGATAGTAAGATGGTAATGCACTTTATTATTCATAATTTTAATATCAAATTTATATATACTTTGATTACTACACACTTTGATATTTGTAATTTTAGTATCAAACTTATATATATACTTTGATTACAAATGCAAATTACATACTTTGATTACCTTTTATACTTTGATATTCAAAATTTAGTTTGAAACTTATATATATATACTTTAATTACAAATGCAAGAATGAAAGCAAATTGGGGTTAGAAGTCGGAAGCATAGAAGGACTTCAAGTGGAGTGGATGCAAAGGCAAAATTAGTAGTTGCAAAAGCTGAAATCCATCAACTGCATGAATTGCTTGTAACAAAGGAGAAACTTCTACAGGCTTGGGAAGAGTAGCTCACTACAAAAAATAATCTTCTACAAGCATAGGCAGAGCTGCTCTCTATGAAGGATAAGGAGATTCAGAACATGAGAGCATGAGTGCAAGATGTGCAACATCCACAAGAGTTGCAACCCTTAGATTTCTCGATTATCTAGTCCTTAAAAAACATGAAATATTGTATGGATACTTGTATAATGTTGTAATTATTTGTATATACTTTCTTTGTAATGTTATATAGATCCTTGAATCAATTAGCAGGTTTATACTTTGTTTCAATGTATATATTATGAATATGTGGATGTATATATTGTATTTGAAGGAATGTATGTATTGGAGGTTTATACTATGCTTGAATGAATATTTTTATATATTGTGTTTGAATATACAGATGCATATATTGTGTTTGAAAGTATATATATTGGCAGATATTTGTAAAAAAAAATTTATTGTTTATGGATGTATATATACTAGTTTTTATATTATGTTTGAATGCATGGATGTATTGGCAGTTTGCAAATGGTAGTTGTTAGAGTACAAGTATTTTATACTGTGTTTGAATGTCTGAATGTTTGGATGTATTGACAATTTTTATGAAAACAACAAGTTTTTATATTGTGTTTGAATAATAACATTCGCACATCAGAGTTTGCAAACATCATAAGATTTACACATTTTGATATTTAATATATCATTAGATGATGTTCGCACACACTGACATGTGAACATTAAGACATTTACACACTCTGATATTAACATTCGAATTGGATGATGTTTGCACATCAGAGTGTGCAAACAACAAGTCATTTGCAACAACAAGATTAATCTATCATTAGATGATGTTTGCACATATTGACATGCGAACATCATCTAATTAGAAGGTTAATCAATTGTGTGAATGTCCCGATGTTCACATACTATGATGTGTGAACATCATCTAATTATAAGGTTAATCAACTGCGTAAAGGTAAGGACATTTGCAACATATATTTGCGAAGTTTGAACATACATTTGCAAACGTAGGTCTTAACATTAAGTGAGTTTTTAGTTAAAAGAGGTTTGCATGAAATCAACTGTGTGAAGGTCATGACATCCATAATTGTGTGATGTGAACCTATCAAGTCATTAATAAACACAGATTTGCAAAGTTAGGGACTTGCAATATATGTTTGCAAACTTCAAACACACATTTGCGGACGTCATCTTGACCTTAAGCAAGTTTTTAGTTAAAGGAGGTTCACATGAAATCAATTGCACAAAGGTCGTAGTGTCCATAATTGTGTGACCCAAACCTATCGAGCTCATTAATCAACACAAATTTGCAAAGTTTGAGACTTTTGCAACATATGTTTGTGAAGTTCAGACACACATTTGTGAGCGTACGTCTTGACCTTAAGCAAGTTTTTAGTTAGAAGAGGTTTGCATGACTTCTGCATAAATGTCTTGATGTTTACACACTCTAATATGTGAATATCATCTAATTGAAAGGATAATGACATTCATGAATGTTTGAAAGTTTGCGCAATTCATTAACCTTCCAATTGGATGATGTTCCTACATGAATGTCTTGAGGTTCACATACTGAGATATGCGAACACCATCAAATTGTGAAGTTAAGTTACAACACAAATGTCATGACTTCGCAGAATCTGATGTATGAACATCATTCAAAACCTTCCAATAAATCAATATATTCAGACACAATATAAAATATTATGTTTTTATTATTTACATCATTTAAAGCATGTTATTTACATAAAATATCATGTTTGAGTAAAAAAATATAGTATAAACCTTTCAACTCATTCTTTAAAATATATCCATATATTCATACATTAAAAAAATTAAGCCAATACATTCAAGTAACTTCCAATAATCATAAAGAAGCAACAACATCATAACAATACAAGCAACTTCCAATAAATTCGTACATAGCAATCATAGTATAAAGAAGGTAATGTATTTACAAAATATTTGATGTTTCTTTAGGAATTAAAGTACACAAAAATTCAATTTAGAAAGTTTCATATTTCTTCAATAGTAGTTTCTTCATTGTAAGCCTCTGACTTGTCCTACTCTGCTTTTTTTTTGGGGGGCTTGTGGAGGCACTGTCATGGTTGGCTTTGTTTTTTTTTTTTGGCCTATGGCTTCATTGTCCTGGTTACCTTTATATTCTTTTTTGCCTCTTCTTGCTTTTCAGTCCCTCATAGTATCTGACCATGGACACCCTTGCGTAAGCAAAAAACTAATTAGCTTACGTTCTAAACACCCAACAAAACTATACATGATAGTGTGCATGCATGAATTTGAGTTTATTCCCCTTGCCAAAGTATTTCATGTATATTAGGACAAACACACCACAATTATATATGTAACAATTGCATTGTCAAAAACATGTACACGTACATATTGATTTAACATGTACATTGCATGGAATAGACTTGCCAATCAGAATAACTCTTGTAGCCAAACTGCTCTACAAAATAATAAACCTAAAACCCAACATTAATCTTACCTAATATGAGGGCAAACAAAAAATATTATTGTATAAATTAACAGTTCATAGTAGATTTGCGACGTCCTTGTCTGCATTCGTTGTGGTCTCAGTAGAATTGTACAACCTGAACTCCTTCATGTTCATCTCTCAAAGAACCCATTATTGATTGCTCTAGTTAAGAAGAATTAAGATTAAGAATATAAATTAGGTTGAAGACATAAGCACACATCATGTGTAATATAAATGTAAATGTAAGTATGCAATATAACAGAGAACCAATATACTATGATTGATACCTTGTCACATTATGTAAACATAACGCCTCAAGATTTTTAAACTCTTGGAAACATGTAAAAATTTAAATTGTTTTCTTTTATTGAAAAATCGTTAGCAGAAGCCTTTCTAACTTGAGTTTAAAACCTCAAGCAGGTTACATATATGAATCAACAACGTAATTAAGGTTAGTGAGTTCCAAACCATTCAAAAGAATCATTCCTTAAAATTGAATAGAGTTTGATACTTAAGAATGAAAATGTTGTAAATAAAATCCTAAGTCAAGCCCTGGATACTTTAGAAGCTCTGGTTCTCAACATTGTCACCACAAATCATCATCCACTATTTCACTCATCATCGTTCTTTACCTATAATCACCTGTATGCCCATAAAACGGGTCAGACTTGTGTTAGCCCGGTATGTTAACATCGAGTCATAGGTAATCACATAACATTAAATGTATATTCACCCACATTGATATCATATTATCTTCATAAAGCTATTCAGCAGGATAAATATGAAGTTTATAATTTCTAAAAGCAATAAAACTTGCTATCTCATTAAAACATATTTTCATATATGACTCATGCAAAGCTCATGGATATTCATCATTCAAAAACATGCTCATCATCAGGATTTATTCACTTGGATTAACCTTCATATTTTCAATACAAATTGTGTGAATAAGAAGGTATTTGTTTTAATATTTATTCTTTGTGGGTACGCACAAAGCCACTAACTATTTTAGACCAAGATCACTCGGGGATTTATTATGCCATGTACTTTAATAATCTGAGTGACTAGCTGAAATTGTTTCAAAGAGGATGGTATCATGACCAAGAGAACTCCCTAGAGGCCACTAACCACCAATTCGGATGCATCTTGGACTTATTGCAAAAGTTAGGGATCTATCACCTAAGACATGTCAATAGTTATGGTCTCCCTAGGACGCTTTGCTTCAAAAGACATAACATATGTCACTTGAGATTGTACCTCCTACTCTCTCCACGATAGGTCCACTGTGAATGGGTATAAGGGTTATCTTTTAGTAGGACTAATCATTTCATGTGCCTCATACCAGTAGGCAATTCTAAGGTTCAATAATCCAAGTACATATTCAAGATAATCACTACAGTCATATGTACCCAATTCATTCAATATTACTTTGCATATATGAGCACTACACTGGTAAAGTGGAGCCAACATCTTTAAGTGTGTCTGGGTATAGTTCATTCAACATATGGTGTCTTTTTAGCATGCCATGGATTCTCATCGACCCACCACTAATTGTACAAGCATGCCTTGATGCCTTACAGTACAACATCTTTAATTCATATGCCACACACATAAATATTCCCAATGGCACCATCAAGGTTCCTTGAACCACACGCTCGCCTAGGAGCCATAACATTTCACGCATGCATGTTATTCAACATAATTATTTGGCATTTCAATACATTAGCATAGCTATTATGGTGTCGTAAACCCCAACTCTATCATTGAGCACAACAATCATTGCATGCATACATCAATTATATCATGTGACATTTCAACATTATATAAAAGCATAATTATCACTTGCATTCACAATACATTATGCTTACATGAAATATCACATTTTATCAAGTATTCTAGTTTTTTCTCAAAAGTCAACATATATGCATTTGAAAATCAATAGGGGTATTTTAGGAAATTACCATAGTCAATTCTGGTAGTTATAATAAATGATACCCGAACATTGGGATAAGCCACATTTTTTATATGCACATCCAGAAGTCAATATATGTGCCACCATAATCCACGCAATTGAAATCTTGCAAATTATGCAGTCAACACATTTCAAGGGTGTATTTCAAGATTGTGTATGCATCAAAGTCCATATTTCGGATCATCTAAAGCATTGAAACATGCATAGATATGGTTTCGTAAAATATTCAATGTGAATGTATTTTTCTTTAGAAATTAACACGTGAACATGCAAACATATATTTTTCCTCAAAAACTAACATAGACAAAATATAATTTATCTTAGAAATAACAATTGTGAACAAATAAGATATTTTTTTCTCAAAAAAGAACATAGGCGAACATATGATATATTTTTCTTAAACAATAACACTTGCGAGCATATATTATATTTTTCCTCCAAAATTTGAACATGCAAGCTATAACATAATATATATATTCACATACATTATACATATTTTATGTATGAAAATGTATGATATTTTATATTACATAATTAATAAGCATATGCCATAAAGATGCACATCCCTTTCGTACCTTTCATATATAGAATAAATTAATAATTTAGTATTATATCATCACCATGTATCCTAGGAACCTTACATCGATCTTCGTGTAGTAATTATGTGGGAAGTGAGGATGTGTGTGTCCTGATCTTGTGTTGATAATTAGGCTAGCGAACCAAAGTGGTTTGAAGAGACTCTGAGAGATGAAGTACGACGGGTCGGTTCGTGGAAAATTTTAGGGCGGTTTCGTTTGGGCTGAGTCTCATTTCTGTGAAAGGCAACCAGACCTGGCTAACAGAGGCGTCACAATAGGTTGTTGGAAACATCCCACTGCGGTGGTGGTGGCGCAAAAGAGGGTGCAGCTGAGTCAAGTGGAAGCTCAGGTGGCATAACTGAACTAGGCTGGGTGGTAATTTGGGTGGAGGTCCTGCCCAAACCGAGCTGGATTTGATGGTGGGCTAGGCTCGGTGGAGGCATGCTTCAAACTTGTTTCAACTCTGCTTTTGACAAAATAACCACCGTTCTCTTCGAAATTTTGATGTGAACACAACCATATACTCAAATGTCATAAAATAGGTCTTTAAAATATTTATTGTATTGATGTCATAAAAATAAAAAATACCAAAAATGTCAGATGTTACATTAAAAGTATGCCACAAGTTATGCTTCTCCAAGAAAGCACAAACCCTAAATCTCCCATCAGGATTGTCAATAATTTATTGTAAACAATAATTAAGCAGTTAGTTTCTGTGAGTCGGGAGAAAAACAGGACTATCGCTTTCGAGACTCACCAAGAACCACGTGTTAAGGCAAATGATCTTTGGTAATTCATTTCCTACTGCCTCATCCTGTATATGGATGTGTTCAATTCTGATTATAAATCTTATTAGATGCTATATAATCAGTATTTATGATACATTCATGTTAGATTTAAATCATTCTACATACAAACCTGTGTAAACCTACTAACACTAACATCATTGTTCAACAATGTATCCATGTCAAAATCATATTTGTGCTCTTATTGTTTTAGCTAGTTGTCATTCACATGTTTTCATGGCCAATTACAATTAAATATAAATACGTACATGTATTGTAAATTCTATAAATACACTTGTTTCTTTATACATTTTACCTCAATTTGTTGCATTTCTATAAATGGTGGTTTGATTATAGTCTTTCTTTTGTCATGTTTCTCTTTATGTGCTTTATCTATATTGCCAAAGACATAAGATATACATAGAAAATATAAGAGCAATAAATTCACCATCTCTCAATAAAGACATTGGAGAAGTTCATTAAAAAACTCTTGATAAATAAATAAAAATAATTTATTCAATAATTCTTAACAAATACACACGCAAATACATATACATTTAGCAACAAGAAGTACTCAAACATACTATTATGCATGATTTCGCATGTTGTAGCCAATCTTATCATATATATTGTACTTGTATGACACAACATCCTTTGATGTTGTTATCCGTCTCTTCACTTTAGGTCATCCTGAGTTACACGTCACCTTTAGTGGATAGACTGAAATATGAGTCAATGAAGGGTTGTGTGATATATTGTCTATTAATGGCAAAATTGAGAATATACGATATGCAACTATACATTAATCAACTTTGAAGTATTTGTTACAGTAATCTTCTAGTAGCTTGCCCTCATAAATAATACACGCAATTTCATATTCACATGGAATCACACTCACCTGCCAAAAGTTACAAGAGCATTGTCCCTTCTCAAGATCAATGTTGCAACTATGAGATCAGTCACGGGCCTTATACCAATGTCAGTGGCAATGTATGATAATGACATATAATTTTTGTGCATTTTTTAGTGCTTTTACATATTATTTTACCTCAGGCACAACAACAATTGACTTTTTTTGCCCAATATTGTTTCTTTTCTCAAATAGTGTCATCACCATGATACAAAGCCTCTCAAATAGAGGCACTAAGGGCTTGTCATGTATGGAAAGAATCCACAAACTGAAGCTCTCAGTTATATTAGATGTTAAATACCCATATATTTTTCTTGAAAAGTGAGATATAGCTCAAAACATTAGTTTCACATTAGTGACAATATATGCGGCTTGATCTTACTCCAAAAAAATTTAAAAAAAAATATGTAAACTATTGTCTTATGGTTGCTCAAGTT
The DNA here is from genome assembly GCF_984573655.1 of Nuphar pumila. NCBI lineage: Eukaryota > Viridiplantae > Streptophyta > Magnoliopsida > Nymphaeales > Nymphaeaceae > Nuphar > Nuphar pumila. The sequence goes on along the minus strand of NC_143265.1, from coordinate 14,201,045 downwards.
GTGCTCCACCAAATTGCACTGAGCGTTGCAACAAATTTTTTAGCAAAGTTTTCTATTAATTGCTTCATGCAATATCCAATATAACAATTACACCATATGTGGGGAGCAATATACAAGAACCCCATGTGCCTATATGATATAATTGTTAATTGACTTCTTGCTCTAAACTCATCGCAGTGTATGAGTTCTTGCTTCAGACACTCAAAAAACCATGTCCATAATTTCTTGGACTCCTTATCTGCAACTGCAAAGGCCATAAGAAATATCTTACTAGAAAGATCAATATTGTGCACCGATAACAATATATTCATGTATTTTTCTTTAAGTAATGTGTCATCTACCATAAAAATTGGAGAGCACCCTTTTAAAAAGTGATTAATGCATGGATATAAGGATAACAAAAATACTTAAATTGATCTTTCCTATCAGTCTCAATGACCCTTAGAGTTCATGGGTTTGTTTTCATCAAATAATTCAAATAGGCAGGAAGCATATTGAAGAATACTTCATATATACCAAATAACACTTTCTTCATGTGTTCTTGTCCATGCCATGTTTGTTTGTAATTAATCTCCACACCTTTCTTGCGATTGATGTCGTTAATAATTTTTCTTAGAGTCAACTTCGGGTTATCATGTAGGTGTTTACAAATAACACCTACAATCCACGCATAATGGACTTTTTTCACCCGAAGGTTGCCCAATGAACCATTACATATATGTTCTCTTTCACACATCTTCACTTGAAAGAACATTGCTATGTGCACCTTTGTGCAATGGATCTTTTTTAGGTCAATCAACCAGATTTTGTGAGTTTTTTCTCATGCATACAAGAATCACACTATTACTGTAACTCTTTAAAAAAAATATAGTTTTGCATAATCACATGATCATTAAAACTTTGGCCGACAACAATGTCAATGTCATTTGAGTATGTCGTTAGCCACTGAAAAGATTCTCAATCATTGGGTTTTTTGTTACGCAACTCGTTAATCATTTTAGATGTCTCTACTTCAATAATTTTCAATTGTTCTTCATTGTATGAGAATGCACTGAATGTGAACATATTCAACCATGTCTCATTAGTAGAAAAAAATATTACCTAATAAATGCCCATATAGCTTATACAAATATCGAGGGTTTAACTTTTTAATTATCATTTGTCCATCATTTGCATCTGTCATTAATTGTCCCATGTCAATTGTGTCTTGATCCTCTTATATAGTTTTAGAGTCACCCTCATCCGACATAGTATAGTCATCATCATCATCATCATTTGATTCTCTGCTATCTACATGATTGTTGCTACTGCTAATTGGTTGTTCAGATACACAAACAAAATCACAAGGCATCATATTTATCTCTTCATTTGCTTGCATGTATGCATCATTCTTGAATTTTAAATTTTATGATTAATCATAAAAATGATACCTATATCTCATGCATAAATTACACAATCCAACAACTTGATACCTAGTTATGTCATCCCCTTTTGAAGCCTAGATGTTATCTTTATTATTGCAATGAACGTCAATAGAACTAGTTTGTTGATATAGTTGTGCATTCTCTGCATACATCCTCTATTATGTACAACATTAATTATTGGTGAAAGTTGTTCATTTCTTGCATGTATGACATCTATGTCTCTAATTGGTTGGGGCAAATGCATGCCCTCTTCATGCATGTTACGAATATAAATATTATCAATTGTTTGGGAGAGTCGTATATATGTTTGCCTTATGATTGTCCTAAACAAATATTGCCTAAAATAAATCTACTACTTTTTGCAAGACACTTTTACTTGCTTCTTGTTTAACTTTGTCATATTGTACGATCAAAACAATTAAGTAAACATCACTACTGCATACCATAGTGTCTACATCATCACCATTTAAAATGTGTATCAATCTTTGTTGGCTTCCAATGTCTACAAAATATTCATATTGAAAGCTTAGATACTCTATAACATGTTTGGTTTTACGAAACATCAAAGCCATAAATTTCTTAAACATAATGCTTTTGGATACCATTATAGATCTCATGAGGATCATCAATGAGACGCTAATGTACTTTAATGCCATCATTAATTGCCTACGCTAACTACACAACATATCATGCATCAAATAAAAATATCATATAAGAAAATGCCATCCATATAGCCATCATACATTCAATTAACACAACTATCTATACCAACAACAATTGTTATCTCACACTTAAAACCAATCACTTCAACTATAACCCCATTACCCCAATTGAAAGCTTGTGCACAGTTAACCTAACCCCATTACCCCAAAACAAAATAACTAAATATTAAATAAAAAGATAAGAAAACAAATATAAATCATCCATAACAACAACCAAACATAAATATTATAATGCCAACAAATATGCAACATCTAGGATTTTTTGATAAATAATAAATAATTAACATATGAATTTTATAATTAATTTTGGGTGAAATTAAAAAATTTAATTAATGCTAACTTAAGATAGAATTTACATGATAAATAGAATCATCATTGAATTAGGGTTTGAAATTAAAGTTAGATTCAAAGTTAATTTGGATTTAATTTACAATTAGAAATTAATTTAATTTGAGTGAAATTTAATGTGAATTTGGGTTTTTATTTGGATATGGGTTTTAGTAATTGGACATGGATATGGATATGGATATGGATATGGATATGGATATGGATATGGATATGGATATGGATATGGTATGGTTTACTTAACTTGGATTTGGATCTCAATTGTAATTGAAATCCAAAATAGAAATCTATGAAAAATCAAAATAGGAAATTTAGTGGAATGAAAAATCAGAACTTAACTAAATTTTATGGAATTGTAAGAGTCCAATAGGGTGGGACATCCCCCTATGTGGGTGCATCCTATGTGGCACCTCCTACATTGTAAAAAATCTAATTTTTTTAAGAAAATTGTCCTAGAATCTAAAGTCAGTAGAAATTTTAAACGTTTCCTAATAAAAACCAAGACCACATAGTATCAATATGACAATTTGTTTATTTTTCTAAGTTACATTAATTGGAAAGAGGCATTCTTAGGGTGGGCCATCCCACCCTAGTGGACCCTCTAGATGGCTGGAACCTCTGCTTTGAGGCCAGCCAAAGAAATCCTAAAACTTAACCAAAAAGATAATAAAGGACCTTGAAATTGGAATTTTGAAAAAAAAATCCTAAACCCACTAAAAGGGACAAATAAGCTTAGAAATTTAGGACTTGAAATAAGAAACAAAATAATGAATTTTGGAAAGTTTGGGCGGAAAGAATATGGAGAATAATTAAGTGGCTATCATATCGATTTTTGTGTAGGAAAGACTCACAAAATCGTTTTCCATTTCCTTTTTTATTTTGTTTGTTAGGATGTATTTCTTTTTATTTCCATTTTTTTTGTGTATGTTCTCTCTTGTGTTTATAAAGTTGTTCACAACAATTATAAGGAGTAAACACAGTCTATCTCTCTCTGCAAATCATTGCCAAGTTTATTTAGGAATGACTACAGAATGAAAAATTTCTATACTTTAATTAGTGAATATACATATTTGTGGCTTGATTATCCCTGGTGTCATGGCTCATTTAAGAAAGGATCTTTGCACGTCTTTGCACGTGAAATGGTCTGAGGATAACTTGCCCTTGCTCTGTACGTTCATGGCCAAGTCAATGGAGACAGAACATGTTAGTTAGTGACCCTCCTCTAAATAGAGCATATTGGCTTGTCATTAGATGAAGTTCTATTACATTCTTGTAACTGTGATGACGCCCTATCACCAGAGGGATATTTTTGTAACAGATTTCTCTCTCGCCTCCCTCTTTCTTTCTCTCTTCTTCATCCTCCCTTCCTCATGATTTTGGAGGATCGGTTAGAGGTCGTGGCTGGACAAGAAAACACCACCACGGTTTGGAGGAGGTGGCGTTCCGGTCATAAGTATGTCACTCGGTGTTCATGGTTTTCGGTTCTGGTTTATTTTTTTGGCATTTGCAAGGTAGGGGTCCTAACCCGATACCCGTAGTCTAAGATTCATATGTATGAGCATACTTCAGATGTGTAGGAATTGAACCTGTATATCGATCTTAATGTATGAAGAGACCTATATCGGTTCAGATCCATTAAGCATCGAAGTCGGTTGGACAAAAAAAGGAAAAAATGACATTGGAATACATGGTATGATCCATACCTGGATCAGTGGTGCATATGCGTGAAAACCTGCTCAGATCAGTCCCTAGTCGTGCCAGGACTGATCATTGAAGTATGATTTTTTTTAAACAAAGAAAAGTACATCTAAAGAAATAATCTCGGCCAACAAGTTTCTGTGTCAATGACTCAACCTGTATGGCATTTCATTATACATATTTTTCTTTATTTTCTGTATTAATTGATTTTTATATAGTTGTTGCCTACTGCTGTATGAAATATATGTCTTGGTTGTGTTTTTTGTTAAAATAGTTTTTTTTTTATAAGATAAAATATTGTACAGAATGGGCAACCAACCACAGTCAATTTTATACAGCATTAGCCTTGGCAACTCATAAATCATAAAAACTATTATAAACCATGGAAAGATGTATACCGTGCATGGGACTTTCATATCAGGATTTAGTTTTATGTTTATGACAATGGACTAGTAATAATCATAAATTTTATCCAAATTTCCTAATGGTTTGCCGCTTGCAATAGCTTTCACACCCTTGCAAAATAACAGAATCCTTTCCACCATGCTTGTTGAAGAAGGACCTATACGAGGAAGGCAAGCTGTCTTGCTTCAGGATATAAGTTAAACCAGCATTATCTCCTATTTAAAGTTACCATGTTTTGACATCAAAAGAATCATGTATTTGATAGTTTGATGCATGATGGTTTGTTCTCATTATTTGCTCGTTACAGTTACTATACTTGTGCTATAAATCTTTGGTGTTGTCTAATGTGACAAAAAAATGCAATTAAGGCTTCTCCATGTCAAAGAGTTTGCCTATGATACATACATAGGCATTACTAATCTATAATTTTTCAGTAGTATTTTAATCATGAACACCAATAGCAATGCATAACTACAAACGTTGGGCATATAGATCCGAAGGACTGATCCAATTCAGAGTCAGGTCCAATAGCTGAATGTGGGATGGGTCAGACCAGTCCCCATTGAAACTGGGTCTGCTCGGTCACCAGAAATAATAATAATAATAATAATAATAATAATAATAACAGACCAACCCTGATACAGGCTGGGCCTGTTCAGTTTTGAGAAAAAAATGGTGTTTGGACCTTTGGGTCTGATCCATTTATGGATCATACCTGAGATCAGATCCTAAACACGGATCAGACCAGTCCCTATATGGGACTGGGTATGTCCAGCTTTATCACAAATATTCAGCAAATATATATATATATATATATATATATATATATATATATATATATATATATATATATATAATATTTTTTGTGATGCATAAAGAATCAGTTGGCCAGATTCCTGGACTGATTTGAAAATGGATCAGATCTAGGTCCAATTCACTAAGGAACAGTCCAAACCTCTTTGGGACTGGGTCTGAACGGGTTCCTTTGTTTCACCTTGTTTGCTTAAATAATAATAATAATAAAATAAATAATGGTTTTGTAAAAATCCTTGGCAACTTTGTCGAGTCTTGTATCAGCTAGAACATAGTCAAGCGGTGAGCACCCTTGATGACCTTTTCTATGTAAATGGTTTTATTACATGATTGTGCAAATTATGTGTTGTGATTTAAGGGGTTGCATATGTGAATAGAAGTCTTGCCTATTTTCCTAATATGCATAGTATGAATTCGTCGATGATCATGCATTGTTTTGAAGGGCAATTGTGTATGTGATTATAACCTGAAACGGTGTAAATGCATGTTTTAAGCTTTGAATAGGCATGACACCACTTGAATTGACATTGCATGCCGCTGAATGAATGTTTGTACTGAATTTCCAATGCATGTGCATTAAAGTGTGTATAACATATAATGATGTGCAAATGCATGGTATGGATAATATTTGATGCCCATGAACCAATGGATGTGAATGTTTACAATGAGCATGCATGGTATGAATAGTATTTGATGCCCATGAACAAATGAATGTGAATGTGTACAATGAGCATGCATAGCATAAAAGTAACACTAGCACTGAATCATCCATCGAAGTGCCCAAATTGGAGGCATGAATCATAAAGATAGATTCTTTTTGTGTATGCATGAAAGATCAATTATTTTGCTTTGGTAAGTGTATGCATTGTTTATCTGCTCATGCATAAAATTATTATTGGCTTCTAAAATTTTGTCTTGTTATGCAATTGTGATATTATGCATATCTTAAATGGATATTTGTCTTAATTCATTGGAATATGTTTCATGTATATAGGTTTTAGTTGACCTGTGTTGGTTTAGTACCCTCTATTAAGGCTCCATGAGTCTGACCCCAAAAAATTAGATGCAGGTACTGATTGAGGATGTCGTGTGATGACAAATGTTGCAGTGAGTCGAGAGCCAAACTTTTTCCTTTCCTGAGTATTTTTGGAATAGATCTTAATCTGTTATTTTGGATTGACATTAAATTTAACTCTGATGTTATTTTAAATTCATAGGACTGAATTAAGTTATTTATGCGATTGATAAATTCAATTTAATTCAATGTATTGGTTGTTAGATCTGTAACCCACACGTTCTTTTTAACAAATGATTTTTGCTATCAATTTTAAAAGTATTTCAAACAAAAAATTCTTATAATTTTTGAGTTTAAATTTTGGGGTGTTATAATATATATATATATATATATATATATATATATATATATATATATATATATATATATATAGAGAGAGAGAGAGAGAGAGAGATGCTAAACATAGTCAACCCTAAACGTAAATCCAATACCAAATATTAAATAAAAGACAATCAAATAAACATAAATTATCAACAACAACCAAACACAAATACTATAAAGCCAACAAATATATATATCTAAAAAAATCCTTAAAATGCAAGAAAACATATGAAACTTATTTTTCTTTTCATCTAAAGATTTTAGGGACCAAAAGACAAGAAAGTTGACCAAAAAGAAGTTGCAACCTCATTGGAATACCGCAAGATGAATTGCATAGGAATCACCTCAAGGAGAGAGGAAAAAGGGTTAGACTTCTAAAGAAAAAAGGGGTAGAGAAAAAAAAACAAAAAAAAACAGCCAATGACTTTATATATGAATTAAAAAAAATAAAGGTAAGGAGGACCTAACACATGTTTGTAAAAATTAGGACACACATTTGAAGATATATGCGTACAAACATTATGCGAGTTTTTAGTTAAAAGCGGTTTGCATGGTATACCAATGGGGGATCCGCTTGTCTGGTAGGAGCAGCTAGTGTGTAAAACCCATAAAAAAATAATTTTCGGACCCGGGTTGGATCTGGATCTCATAACCCATTAGGGTTATAACACCCGACACAGGGGCGAGGGTTTTATTTTAAAACCTTCTCTCCTGCGCTGCTTTCCCTCCTTCCTCCTTCTGCTGAAAAGGGAAACTCGTGCCCTCTCGCACCCTTAAAATAACGCAAGGGTGAGGGGAGGTCGTCACCCCTGCCCTCCTCCCTTCGATCGCGCTCTCTCCCTCACCTCCCTCGTCCTCTTTGATTTGTCGGAGGAAGCCTCGTTCATCGCCTCCCCCCCCCCCCCCCCCCATCTGGCGTACCTCGACCACCGTCGACGCCACAGGTAAGCCCCCTCTTTCTCCCTCTATTTTCTCTTTCTCTCTATTTTCCTTTCCCCTCTCTTTGTTGTTGGAGGGCCGATAGGAAGTCGGTGGCCTCTGTTGTGCCATCTCTCTCTATCTCCTTGTTGTCAGAAAGCTGACAGGGGGCTGGCAGCCCCCTATCATGCCCTCCCTCTCCCTATTGCCTGAGCTTTTATAGGCAAGGGCTTCGCCTCTGTCGACTGTGTTCTTTCTGGCAGGGGCAGGGCTCCTATCAATGGTATTTCTCAGCAAAGACAAAGCCCTTGCCGACCACTATATTCCTGGCAGGGGCTTTGCCCCTGCCGACTGTTTTCTGGTAGAGACAGTGCCATTGCCAACTGTGTTTTGGCAGGGGCAAGGCCCCTGCTGATAGTCTTTTTTGGCAGGGGCTTTGCTCCTACTGATTGCCTTTTCTGGCAGGGGAAAATCCTCTGTCGACCATCACTGCCTTCGGCAAGGGATTCGCCCTTGCCGACTCTCATTAGTTGCAGTAGGGGCTTTTGCCATGCCGACTGTCATTATTTGCCACAGAGGCTTTTGCCTTGCTCACTGTCTCTTCTGGCAGGGGGCGAGCCCCCTACAATTTGTTTTCCTGCCTCATTGTATGCTCTCAGGTAGGGGTTTTGCCCCTGCCGACTGTCGCTTCAGCAGGGGTTAGCTTATCGATCCATTTGATCGGCAGGGGCACACCCATCTCCTTTCTGTCAGGCCGGCAGACAGGGGTTGCGCCCCTGCCCCTTTGTTCTACTTTTGAGTAGGCAGGCGGGCAAGGGCTGCACTGTGCCCCCTCGCACTGCTGTTGAGGATCGCTGATAGGGGTTGCGCCCTTATCCCCTTTTTCGGTCAGGGGTCCCACCCTGATGTGTTGGGACAATTGTGAAATTTTGGGGTGTTACATAGTGCATGCCACCTTGTGTTGGGACATTGCAGGTTCAAAACCCAATGATATACTGTGACTAATAGGGGGGCTGCCTAACCCCAGCTTGCCTTTCAAAAACAAAAAAAAGGTTTGCATGGTATTTGCATGAAAGAAATGGTATTTATAAATGTATGATGCTAACCTGCAATCAATCAATAAACATGCGAAGGTAAGGACATTCACAATAAATATTTTTAAATGTGATACTGATATTTGTGGACATACATTTTGATTTTAAGCGAGCTTGTAGTTAAAAAAGGTTTGCAAGATGTTTGCGCAAATATCAGGATCATCTCAAATATATAGAGCAAACCTGTTGAGCTAGAACTTTTCAATTCTAGAAGGTTTGCATAGGGCTTGCAAACTTCAGAAGATGCACACATTTAATATGTGAATCTCCTTTGTTGGGATTCAACTTAGCAAGGTTCACAAATTCTTTTATGTAGATTTTATCAAGTCTGTGAAATGTTGATGTGAATCTCCTTGTTATTGTGATGTCATGAGCTTCGAACAACATATGTATCTATTGCACAAACATCAGCAAGTTCGATTGTGCAAAGGGTAAAAGTGTTTTAAAAAAGGTGGGAATAAAAAATTTTGGGCATTGGGGGATTTTGGCAAATTATGAAGTATTTTTGAAATTATGCCATTTTACAAGGAAAGTATGGCCATTTTTTGTTAATTTTAAAAATAGATCGGAATGATGAACCAAGTTGGGTGGCATCCATAGACCAGCTCTCATATATGTGAAACTGCGCAAATTTCTCATAGAGGTACTTGAAAATCCTCAATTTGGGGTTCCCTTCTAATGCTTAACCCTATCTAAAGCCCCCTATTGGCTTTAAACAAAGTAACGATCTCATTCTTTGGGTTTTCTCAGCAGAGCAAGGTAAGAGATTCTAAAAACTTCATTTTTTCATTGAAATCATCTAAAGATGATGCTAAATAAACAAAGTGACATAATTAACAATAAAGCAACATTTAAATATCAAGACATACAAACTTAATTGCTAAAAACTATGTCAACGTCATGATATAAGAAAACTGAGTAATTAAACATACTAGATAATTGCCCTGCCCATTTGGCCAGGCTCTATAAGATAATTCAAATGGTAAAAGAAAGTTTACATCGTATACATTTATCAAGATTGAAAGTAAAAATATTGAGAAATATAAACATATTGATACTTACTGCTTGGCTCATGTTGGGCTTGTAAAGAGCTTGTCTGCACTTGTGAAATAGGCTGAGCAAGCCGAACATGAACAACGAGTGTCCAGTTCGACTCATCTCATATATGCTCATTAAATTGCAATACAAATAGTTTACAAATGTTTTATATCATAGAGTGCATATGGTTGAAGTGTTGGACTTCCAACAAATAAGTTTAGAGTCCAACTCCTACTGCTTACAGCTTTAAAACAGCATTTATTTTGTATTGAGGCAGTTTGAGCTTGGCTCAGTAGGTTTAGAGTTCAAATTCACTACAAAAAAATAGTTGATTAGCGACGGAATTTAGCGACGGAGTTATATCGTCGCTACTTAGCGACAGATTAACGAGAGAAATGAATCCATCGCTATATTTGTAGAATTTTACGAAACTAGCGACAGAAAACATTCCCTCGCAAAATCCGTCGCTAAGTAGCGACGGATTTTGCGAGAGAATGTTTTGTCGCAATAAATACGACAGTTAGCGACGGAATTGCGACGGCTAAGATTCCGTCGCAACATAGCGACGGCCTAGGCGACGAAATATTTTCTGTCGCCTTTTTTGTTTTTTGAATTACGATGGCTTAGCGACGGAATTAATCCGTCGCTAAGCCGTCGCTATATGTCGCATTACCCCTAATCCCAGCCCTCTTTTTCCTTTCTCCTTTCGCTGCTCCCGCCCGCCGCCCTCTCCCTCCTGCCGCCCTCTTCCTTCCGTCAACCTTCCGCTGCCGTCGTCGCTGCCCGGAGCAACCGCAGGTACGTAAATGGATTGGAGGTCGACCCCCTGCTTTTTCCGGCAGGGGGTCGACTCTGCCAGGCGGTCGACCCCCTGCGTTTTCCGGCAGGGGGTCGACTCTGCCAGGCGGTCGACCCCCTGCGTTTTCCGGCAGGGGGTCGACTCTGCCAGGCGGTCGACCCCGGTAGGTGGTCGACCCTCTGCCGTGTCCGGCCGGGGGTCAACCCTGGTAGGGGGTCGACCCCCTGCTGTGTCCGGCCGGGGGGGGGGGGGGGGGTCGACCCCCCGCCATGTCCGGCCGGGGGTCGACCCCCCGCCGTGTCCGGCAGGGGGTCAACCCCGGCAGGGGGTCAACCCCGGCAGGGGGTCAACCCCTTTTGATGTCCGGCAGGGGGTCAACCCCCTGCCTTGTCCGGCCGGGGTCGACCCCCTTGCCGTCTCCGGCCAGGGGTCAACCCCCTGCCTTGTCCGGCAGGGGGTCAACCCCTTTTGATGTCCGGCCGGGGGTCGACCCCCTGCCGTGTCCGGCCGGGGGTCGACCCCCTGGTTTCTTGCTCTTTTTTTTCTTTTTTCAGAAATTAGGGTTTTTATTTTATTTTTATTGTTTAGTTTTCTTTGATTTTCATTGATTAGGATTTTTTATTTTGATTTTCATTTATTAAGCAATTGAATCAAATTTCTTAAATTAAGGCTATTTGTAGTTAATTTAATTAGGGTTTTTTATTTGATTTTGTTTTATTAGGGCTTTGAATCAAAATTTAAAAATTAGGGCATTTTATAGTTAATTTGATTAGGGTTTTCTTGGATTTGATTAGAGCTTTTATTTTTATTTTCTATGATTAGGGATTTGAATCATAATTTTTTTAATTAAGGATTTTTAGTTAATTTGGTTAGGACTTTAAATCAAAATTTTTTAATTAAGGCTTTTATAGTTAATTTGATTAGGTTTTTTTTATTTATTTAGAGTTTTTATTTTTATTTTCTATAATTAGGGATTTAAATCACATTTTTTTAATTAATACTTTTTAGTTAATTTGATGAAGGATTTTTTTGTATTTGATTTTGGCAGGTTTTTTCCTTGTTTGATTAAGGTTTAAATTGTGGCTTTTTTATTTAATTTTATGGTTTATTTTTCTTATAGTTTATGATGTTTTGGTTTATTTATAATTTATTTTCTTGTATTTTAAGGTTTTATGATTTAATATGGTCGAATAATTTCATGGTGACTTCATTTTAAAACATCATTTTTTTTTGCAGATTTCTCAACAGAACTTGCTTGTGCCCCGCCACCCGTGGTAAGTAAGTGACAAAAACAATGCAAATCGGGTAAATACCCGTGGTGAGTAAGTGATGCAAGCGCATCACATGTTATTTAATTTATTGAATATAACACTTTATTGTTCACACACTCACTTAGTTGTTGATATCTATGACTACTTTGTTGGAGTTCGGAGATCATGCTGAGCATGATTTTAATGTATGAATATGGAAGTGTTCTTATTTTTGGAGTACGGAGTCCATGCTATGCATGGTAGTAGTTAGTGGGATATTGAAGTGTGTTTGCTGCAGGTACATGTTTGATATTTGTTTGATATGAATTATTTCGATGTATTGCAATGTTTGATGTGATTGTATCCATGCTTACATGTAGTTACTTTCAATTTGATTATGTCTTCCATGTGAAATTGTATACTGAAAGCATGCTTCAAATGAATGTATCGTGTCATGAATAGTTTGCACATGAAAATATTAAGTTATCAATGCATGCATCATAATTCTTGTGATTGTATGACATCATATATTGCATGATAAATTTGATATTTTCTTCATCATAGTATTCTGATGGTTCTCTTTTAACTGGTTAGGATACTATTCGTAACATCATACGACAGAATGACTGCAAACCGTGAATGGATGTACCGTAGGATAGTAGACAATGAGTTATCGCATGAATATATGGATGGTGTCGACAGTTTTATTGAATTTGCAACGGCAAGTGTCAGTACGGTAGATCCCACAGGTCGGATTAGGTGTCCCTGCAAGATTTGTAAGAATAATCGATTTGTAGAACCTCATGGCGTTAGACATCACCTATACAGGAAGGGTTTTGTGAGTGATTATCAGAACTGGACGTTTCATGGAGAAGAATTTAGAAACGATTTTGATGCACGGGTGAATGTGGTGCACGATAATCCATATACGAATTTGATATTTGATGCTGCAGGAACAAAACTGGGTTCTGCTATGAGTTCTAGTGATGTAAGAACTGTCGTAGATGAAGAATCACCAAACGATGCAGCTAGTAGATTTTATGATTTACTTAGAGATGCTGATGAGCCACTTTGGAACGGTTGTGAGAGTCACACTATCTTGTCTGCAGTTCTTCAACTAATGAATTTGAAGTCCGAGTATAATTTGAGTCAATCATGTTTTGACCGTTTGTGCATGATTGTGAAGAGTATGTTGCCTAAAGATGAGAAATTGCCACAAAATTTCTATCGTGCGAAAGTTATGGTCAACGCTCTAGGTATGGGTTACAAAAAGATTGATGCTTGTCCAAATCACTGCATGTTGTATTTCAAGGAGCAGGAAAACGACATATCATGCCCGTCATGTGGGCATCCTCGGTTCAAGCCAAAGACAAGAGGCAATGGTAGCACGAGATCAAAGGAAGTTTCATACAAGTCGCTCCGCTACTTTGCTACAACGGGTATATCGTAAATGGTTATCGATTCCATACAAAAGACTACGGTATAAACAAATCAACGATAAATAGTGGCGTGTGTGTCAAGGGTAGCAGCTACGGTGAAAATGAACATGATTACTACGGTGTTATAGAGGAAATAATGGAGTTGACTTACTTAGGCATGAATAACAGGGTTACGGTATTCAAGTGTCATTGGTTTGATCCAACTGCAACAAGACTCGACAAAGCTTCAGGCATTGTGGAGGTGAATCATAAATCCAGGTTTGGAACATATGAACCATTCATATTAGCCTCGCAAGCTCAACAAGTTTATTATACTTCATATCCGAGTATAAAAAAGTCAGATAGAAATGAATGGTGGGCAGTTTGCAAGGTGAAATCCAAACTATACCCCGAGTATGATCAGTTACAAGAAGATGAGTTAGCTGAAGACAGTGATTACTATCAATCAGATGATGTCTGTGACTTCGCTTATGGTCACGATGTTGCGCATGATATGCATGTCATATCTCCATTGGCTGATGAAACATTCATAGAGGAATGTGATCCAAATGATGTACCAAGTGGATGGGCAAACAATGAAGAAGAAGAAGAAGAAGAAGAAGAAGAAGAAGAAGAAGAAGAAGAAGAAGAAAGTCAAACTAGTGACGAGGAAGAATTCTCAAGCTAGTGAAAAAAATCTTATACTACAAACCTCTATTTAAATGCATTGTAATACTTGATGTGAGTTGTATTGCAATACTTGGTGTGAATGATTAAAAATTTTATTTCAATGTATTGTAATACTTGATACGAATGATTCGAATGCATTGTAATTTATCTGAATGTATTATAATTTATGCAATTAACGAATGATTTGAATTAGTGCAATACTTGATGTCAATGATTTGAATTATTTGAATGCATTGCAATGCTTGATGTGAATGACTTGAATGCATTGTAATACTTGATGTGAATTATTTGAATGTATTGTATGACATATGTTATTTGTTAGAATATGGTTCGTGGAGGTTATAGTGGTCGCTCATCCAGTAGTAGCCAGGCTCAACCTTCATCTTCACGGGCTCCTGTGATAGGTATATCATATAACTAATTAGATGCTTGATTAGTTCAAATGCACATTCTGAGAACTTGGTGTGTATTTTTTTACAGATGATGTTGCGCCTGTATACGACCCACCTACACCAGTTGATCGCACAAGTCAACAGCCAACACAGGAAACAGGGTCTTCACAGGCTGGCACAAGAAGACTCATTCGAATAGTGTATATCGATAATCGACCGTAAGTATTTTGTTTTCAATTATTGCATATCTTTTAAATATTTTATATTGATATTTACTGTGTAACAATTCATGTGCAGCACGAGGTTTGAGCCACAAGAAGTAGTACGGGAGATTAGGAATTCACTTCTTCAACATCTACCAGGACCAGTTGCTCAATGGAAAGAGTACCCAAAGGAGGTATTAGACAGATTGTGGTCCTCATTCATGGTATACAGTTGTTCCTCATAGTTAATGTGTTTCATATTTAATTTATTTAAGCAATGTCTACTAACTTTCTGAAAATATTTGTAGGCTTCGAATCGCTTTGCAACTACGGTGGAAGAAAATGATGCAAGGAAGGTGTGGCAGAAGGTGGCTGCCAATCGATTTGCAGACATGCTGCACACTATGAAGACTGCAGCAAAAAAAGCATCTGGCGTAGTAGATGATCCATTACTGTGGAAGGGCCATGGTCCTATTACTATCAGGAGAGATTACTGGGATGAAATGTGCGATATGTGGGCGGGAGATGCATTTAAAAATCGCTCTGCGAAGGCTTCACAAAATCGATCGAAGATGCCCGAAGCCCATCTACACACAGGTGGATCTAAGACATTTGGGAGCCACCTAAAGAAAATGGTAACTCATCAATATATAATATTAATTTTATAAGTATAGTTGCAAATTTGTGTACTAAATCTTTTGTCATTTAACTTCGCAGGAAGCAGAAAAAGGAGGCAGTGTACCATATAAGGATGTGTTTGTAGAAACACATAAACGGAAGACCACGGGAGTCTTCGTATCAGAGAAGGCGAGAACGACAACAGTATGTATTAATTCTATTAATAATCATTGCAATATATATGCAAGTCATCATAATGTTATCATTAATTATTAATGAATACTTTAAACATTATTTTGTAGGAGGCATATGAGCAACAAATGGTAGAGCGATATGGTGAAGACGCTACTCAGCATCCATCATTTGATCCTACAGCATGGGTGACTGCAGCAGGTGAACCCAAAAAAGGTCGCGTGTTCGGGTTTGGGAGTAATATGAACACTTCACCAGTTATTGGTTCTTCCAGTTACGGCTCACCAACTTCTTGCGCCGACATAAGCTCCAAGCAGCCGACTATTCTTTCCGGTGATGATGTACGCGAGATCATTAATGAATCACTGAATAACTACTTCCAATACACCGTCGCCCCCTTTCTCCGAAATGAGATCAAGGCCGCTGTTCAGGATAGGGGATCTTCGATTCCAGGTCCCTCTCAGGTATAATCACATATATAGTTTTTTTGACTATCTTAAAGCACATCTGAGCATGGTAGAATCACATATAGAGTTTTTCTAGATGCCTTAGAACACATATGAACATGCTATAATCACATATTCAATTTTTTTACTGCCTTAGCACACATATGAGCATGATAGAATCACATATATATATATTTAACTTTTTGTCTGTCTTAGAGCACATATGAGCATGATAGAATCACATATAAAGTTTTTTTGATTGCATTAGAACACATAAGCATGCTATAATCACATATTCAGTTTTTTTACTGCCTAAGAACACATATGAGCATATTATAATCACATATTCTGTTTTTTGACTGCCTTAGCACACATATGAACATGCTATAATAACATATAGAGTTTTTTAACTGCCTTAGAACACATATGAACATGTTATATATCATTTATGATAGAATCACATATAAAATTTTTGGCTTTGCCTGCCTTAGAGCACATATGAGCATGCTATATTCACATATTCAATTTTTTTACTGCCTTAGAACACATACGAGCATGATCGAATCACATATATAGTTTTTTGCTTGCCTTAAAGCACATCTGAGCATGGTAGAATCACATATAGAGTTTTTTTATATGCCTTAGAACACATATGAACATGCTATAATCACATATTCAATTTTTTGACTGCCTTAGCACACATATGAGCATGATAGAATCACATATAGAGTTTTTTTATTGCCTTAGATCACACATGAGCACATGATAGAATCACATATAGTGTGTAATTTATTTCATTATATTTTGTTTATCAATACTGACTGTTCTTTTCTTGTGTAGGCTGCTAGCGATAATCAGGGTAGTGGAGCTGAAGGGACAGATAAAGACAATGAACAAGAAGACGCACAAAATCTTGGCGATGATTAGAGGACTGTGTTGAAGAAGTTCTATTTTTTTTATTTTTCCTAATTGTAATTGTTGAATTGTAAATAATTAAACTTTTTAGTTTTAAGGTGGAACGATTAATTATTATAGATACTTGTTATATGAATTTTTTTGTGTGGTTTGTTTTTTATTTACAGGAAATATAAATTGTACAGGAAATATAAATTGTACAGTTCTCCGTAATTAATTTTTAAATAAATTTTTTTTGATTTTTTTTTCGTTTTTGCGACGGATTAGCGACGGATGATTCCGTCGCTATTCATATTAATCTAGCGACGGCTTAGCGACGGAATTAAATCCGTCGCCACGCCGTGGTCGCCGTTTAGTACCGGCGGATTGGCGACGGAATATAGCGCTCGTTATTCCGTCGCAATTAGCGACGGACTTGGCGACGGAATAATTCCGTCGCCAGTTAGCGTCGAAATATTCGCGACGTAAGCATACTGTCGCCGCGTTGTCGCTAATCCGTCGCTAACATGGTTAGCGACGGATTAGCGACGAAAGGTGGTCGTCGCTAATCTACTGCTCTGTTGTAGTGATTCTATGAGAATGGGGATCATTCTGCCCCTTTTTTTTTAGATCACTGTTAGAACCGTCTAAAAATCATAGTTTGAGGTGTTTTATGCTCGATCTAAACCACTAGATGTATTTGTCATTTTTATTTATTAAAGAACAAGCTTCAATTTAGATTAATGCTTAGATGTAAAAATGTGAGTATCATACAATTTTACTACAATATCAACCATTGATTTTTTTTACCTCTTTAAACTACACATCTGAGCATAAAGATGTTTAATTAAGTACATGTTCTCTATTGAGTAAACAATAATAAATACATCTAATGGTTTAGATCAAATATAAAACACTTAAAACTATGATTTTTGAAGGCTCCTACAACAACCTAACAAAAAAGAGGGCAGGATAAATCCCATTCTCAAATTTTATTTTTTTGTTTCTGACAACAACAACAACTACTACGCCTTCATCCCAAAACAATTGGAGTCGGCGATATGAACCAAAAAAGAAAATCATTCTAGGTCCTCTACATGAATCCTTCCCCTCCAATCATTTCTATCCAATGCCATGTCCTCGGTGAGGTTCAAAGCATTCATATCCTTTTCTATCATCTCCATCCAAGTCTTCTTAGGCCTACCTCGACCTCTTTTGACTAATATATTTTTTCATTTGTCCATCCTTCTAACTGGAGCATCATTAGGCCTTCGCCAAATATGTCCAAACCACCGTAAACGATTTTCTCTCATCTTATTTTCAATGGATGCAACACCTACCTTCTTACGTATCTCCTCGTTTCGAATCTTATCTTTTATTTCTGAAAATTGTTTTTTTTTTTAACAAGCCAGTTGAAGCTTGGTTGGTTTCACTCAGGCTTGCCATCAGCTAGAGCTTGGTTCGGCCACCACATGAATAAGCTGAGCTTGAATACCCTTTGTTCGGTTCATTCAGCTCATTTCCAGTATATTGGTCTTCCATTTAAGTGCCTGGCCACCTTTGCCTAAGTGTTAGGATTACAATAAAATCTAGTTATCTTTGACACAAGTCCAATCGAGAATAAAGTTCAAAACCAATAAGACCCAGGCCATCAGAGGAGACCTAGTTGTCTTTGAGGCCCGACCTTAAAAGATCATGTCAAGTAATTGGTTCCTCCTACCACCTTATTGTGTGGACGATGGAACAGATAATTTAGTTTATAATGATACAAGCTGTTTCTATTTAACCTGAACTTTTTATTAAGGGCAGACGTGAAAAAGAGAAATACAAATATCATGTGATTTATGTTAGAGATGATAGTAGAATCATGTGAACCAGATTTCCTACCAATTTAATTTCTTTGTGCCTGTTTCCTATTAATTAAAGTCAAAGTTGCTCAACTCCACATGCAAAAAGTAGCATTTATACATTTATTACAAAAACCCCATGTGAGAAAGATGGTGAGAAAGTACTTCCCCACCGAGAGGGGTGTGACCCTCTTTCCCATGAAACAAGAGTTTTTTTCTCTTTGACCATTTCTCACCAAAATAACATTAGTTTATAGTGAAAAAATTGGTCATTCTCCCCATTTTTTTACCAAAATGAGTGAAATAGATGCCCTTTAAACCCAATATGAGCTGTTGATTTTTTAACTATGTTAAAAATGCATGTAAAACATAAAAAAATTCTAATCTAATACATATACTATGTGGAATACATCATTGAGGTCTGATATAGAAAACATGCAACGAAACATTGGAAACTGAACCGTCTCCTTCGTATCAATAGGTGGTATGAGAAGAACAATGTTCATCATCTTAGCAACATCTATTTAGTTCACACTAACTGCTTAGTCAGCAATCATTTTCCAACATACTGACAGGCAGAGGAAATTTCAATTAGGGGCGTTTGGCTAATGGCCTTCCTTGTGAAAGAGGGCTTTGAGGAGGTGTAAAACAATCATATTTACCAAGAATATGTTGTTATTTGGCTCAAAATATATTTCTTTGAAACTAAAGTTCTCACTAAAATAACTCATTCTTTTGTCTAGCTTTTTTTTAGAAAACCTTTTGAAGGAAAAATATTATTTTATGAAAAAATATTTAGTTTCATATTGATCATCTTTAGAAAACACCATGTAACGAGGAGAGTTGCCTTAGAAGGTAAGATCTTAAGGGGCATTAGATTTTGAGCTTGTCAAAAGAGCATTAAATATTAATATTAATATTAATATTAATATTAATTTGGATTTGGCTTTGGTTTGGTTTTGATTCGGTCTGGTTCGGTTCGGCCTTGGATTTGGATTCAGTTTGGTCTCAGATTTGACTTTGACTTTGGATTCGGATTGATCCCTCTCTCGGCCTCGCTTTGAATTTAGATTCGGTTCAGCCTGATCATTGACCTATCTTTTTGGTCTATTTTGCAAAGTTTTTTTTTTATATGCAAAATTCGTTTGTGATTTGTGAATTATGTTTGTAACTTGACAAACTTTGTGTGCGAAATTCTTTTGTAACTTGCAAAATTCTTTTGAGACTTACAGGATTCCTTTGTTACTTGCAAAATTCTTTTTTGTCTTGAGACTTTTGGGTTAACCTCAATTCTGTTGCACTTGTTCTGGATGCATCAAATGCTATTCCTGTGCTGTTCAGTGTCACGGAGGTTAACCTAATTCAATACCAAGGGTGGTGAGTATAGCAAACTTGGTTGTATTCCAAAAGTGAAATTGTATACAACTTTGCTGTACTCGGTTTCATTCTTGACGGAGAAATTGTCGCTTTTACGATGCCGCATTATTGTGCGCCTAGAAGCATTATTTTCACCTATCAGAGGGTTTCAGTTCTCCTGTAATGATTACCGTACGGATCGTGTAAAAGAGTTCGGGTTTGCACCCTTTTTCCACGAGAAATTACTTTCCCTCTGGCCGTCTTTCCAAGAAAAAGTGATTTATCTGGATTGTACCAACACCCGTCTAAGAAAGGAATCCAGGAGAAAAACAGTAAAAAAACAAAACAAAAACTTAAACCGGCCTTGTGCTCTACAGTCTAATCTAATTCGTGCAAAGCCATCCTCTTCCCTCTCTTCCCCCGTCCCTTCTACACAAGGAAGAGAGGCATGGAGCCCCATGAATTTGCAGCGGCTGCTGCCTACGCCCAGCAACAGCAGCAACAAGCAGTTGGCGTCCCACCTCCCCAGTTCCCCGGCTACCACCAGCAGCAATTCCCCCAACACCCATCTTCCTTCATCCCTCCCCACCACCTCCAGCAGCAACAGCAGCACCCCTTTCACCCTCTCCACCACCAACAGCAACACCAGCAGCATCTCCACCACCAACCATCTCTCCAATTCCCCTTCCACCGCCCCATTCAACCCCAACACCCCCACCTCCTCCCTCCCCAACCCTTCCCTCCCCATCTCCCCCCTCCCCACCAGCTCCCCCACCATGCCAACATCCCCCACCCTCTTTTCAAACCCTTTGAGCCTCCCCCATCTCCCTGCCCCCCGCCCTCCGACCTCGAGCTCCACAAACGGATCGACAAGCTCATCGAGTACACCGCCAAGAACGGGCCCGAATTCGAAGTCATGATTCGAGAGAAGCAGCAGGACAATCCAGAGTACGCGTTCCTTTTTGGCGGCGAGGGCGCCGGTTACTACCGCCACAGGCTCTGGCTCTGTAGCCATGTTCCCGGCAACCCTCCTTCCTCGTTCCCGCAGATACCGCCGTTGAATCCCGGCTTGAACCCTCCGATGATGGGCGGCCCGCCGATGCACCATTCCCCTTTTGTGGGCGGTGGATTTTATGATCAGCAGCAGCAGCAACTCGCCTATATGGGCGGCGGTGGCGGGCATGGGCGGGGCGAGTTCGAAACGAAGACGTTCAAAGGTCTGGCTGGTCCGCTTCCATCTGATGTAGCCACTGAGCTGAACAATGTGCTTAACAATCTCTCTGGGACTAAGGAATCGATCAAGGGCACGAAGATATGGTTTATGCAGAGGTCTCCTTTCGCGCCTGCTCTCGCGGAGGCGCTCAGGGATAGGGTGCTCGCTCTCGATGATTCGGAGAGGCAGCTGCATATCATTTATCTTGCCAATGACATCCTCTTTGATAGGTTTGTTGACATAATGCTTATAATGGTTTACCTTCGCTGCAAAAATTTAGCTTTTTATTTTTGTAGTTTATTACTGCTGCTTCAAAGTTAGTATTGTGGTATAATAGCATATGAATTCCACCATGTGATTAGTTTGTTTTTGCTTATTTGTATTCCTTACTGGATAAATAGCATGGTTTCACCTCTATACATCTTTCATATTTTGGTTTTGTGCAGATGGATTTATGTAAATAAGTGGGAAAGTGGTGGATTTGATGTTTATTCTCACATTGATTTACTGTATTACTGGTTGTTTTGCCCTAGGAGCACGATATTACAGAAATGATGATGCTGGTAGCTACACCGGGTGCTTTTCTCAGTTTCTGTGCTGATATTTTTTGATACCATAGTTATGCTTATTTCTGTGAGTCGCAGTAGCATAGTTCTTCCATTACATTGGTAGTGTGGTTCTTTGATGTCAAGATCCTTGATCAGGTAGAGGAGGGAAGTGCATTGGAAGCATGCTTCTCCAGGTATCAGAATCATGATTGTCATATAATGGATCTATAATTTCATTCATTAAACAGGAGCATACTTCCAGGTTTAGGAAACTTTGATTCCCAAGGGAATGGAATTATGGGCCTATTTTCTTTTTGTTTTAAGGATAAAACCATAGTCACAGATATTGGCGATATTTTGAAAATATCTCGATATTATCGTTGTAAATTCAGCAAATGATAATATTGTTAAAATATCGCTAATTTGATAATATTGTGATATTATCACAAGAATATCGCAATATTCTGGTGATATTATCATGATATTATCAATTAGTTTTATTGTTTTTATTTATTTTTTACATTTTAAACATGTTTTTCTTATTTCTTTTAAATTTTTTACTTATTTCATTTATTATTTATGTATTTTTTTTGTCTAAACATGATATTCTCTTACTCATTTTTTATATTTTTTAAGCCCCAAGATTTTCCAGAGATTTAAACTTATAATATCACGAGAAATAGCCTGCCTAGATATAGCCGATACTAATATTTGTGACTATGGATAAAACTAAGCCTTTTTTCTTTAATTGTTTGTATCAACAAAGGGTTCTGGTAATAATTTCAGTAGTATGTCTCTCTTGTTCTTTTCTTTTTTTGATAACTAACAAAATAGGGAATAAAAAGGTTATACTGCCAGGAAAATAGAAAAGAGAAGAAAATTTAAAAAAGGTAGCAGAGTGACCTGAAAGTAAAGGAAGAAAGGAAAATATATGATGGAGGCAAGAGAAAAGAACAAAAAGGAATGAAGAAAAAGAAAGAAAACTCATTGAAAAGAGTTAGGGTTTTTAGAAAGAGGATTGTATATGGTTCTTGAGAAAGTTTGCAAGAAATAGAGAAGTAATGTAGAAAATGAACCAAGAGAATTGCACCAGACTTATGTCACATTGATGGAAATCTTCATTGCTGTATGTAAATGCTTTCTCTTTAAGATATCTACCTTGGAAGACAGAGAAAGTGGAAAGGAGAAAAGGAGAGAACAGCTGATATGATCCATTATTCTTCATTGTGAGTGGTGGCACTAACAATATTGCATATATAAGTAATACAGGTTAGAACTTTGCCACTTTCACATATTAAAGGACAAAAGAATATGTGAAACTACAAGATGACATCATTTTCTATGGAATTGGGTATACATGAAAATGCTTTAATGAGAGAGAGAGAGAGAGAGAGAGAGAGAGAGAGAGAGAGAGAGAGAGAGCTTCCATAACATGTGTGGATCAGTGTTATCAGTATCATATCGTACAATATGATACACTGTATCGGTAGGAGAGCTGATCCGGTATTTCTCTTATATCGGTAATTTAACGATTATTGGTCTGTATCGGATTGTATCTTGTGATAGAGGGGTGTAACACCCCAAATTTTAAGTCCCGAAAATCATGATTTTTTTTTGAAATGCTTTTAAATTCTTTTATAAAATTTGCAGCGGGGTAAAATCAATCGGGAATAAAACTTGGCGCGTTACAATTCGTTCACATTCACATTCAAATTCAAACAAGCATTTAAACTTGGAAATTTAAGCATCCATAATTGAAATAAACGATTTTACATGTCCATCAATAATAATACAAAATCAAGAATTAAACCAATTTATATATCAGAGTCCTAATCAACTAATATGGTCTTATTCATTAACTTTAGAGGATTGAAAAAATGTGACTCGGTCCCCGTTGCAACCTCCTGCTATCGCATGTGAATTCAATGACCTCTTGAAAAACATTATAAATTCATAGGGTCAGACAAACGTGTTTCAGTAGGGCCGAGCTATACTAAACGAGTAATATAGAATTCATAAGTAGGAATCTCTTCAAACTTTCATGCATTTACAATTCAAATATGATAATGTTTAACAAGTATTGCAACTATCTTTAGTAAGCAAGAAATTACAAAAGTTAACATTTATCAATCATTCATTCAAGTAAAATGCAGGGACAACTAAATATGTATGAACTTACCAATGCAGAAGCCCTTCTTATGCATGAATCAATTCTTATCTTTGATTATCTTTTCTTTCTTATATGATGCATGCCATGATCATCTATTGCGCATATAATTAGGTTTTACTTATTAGCCCTGTGGGTACGAACACAGGCGAGTACCTAGTGAAGGACCATGGCTCATGAATGTTTTCATACAAAGGTGACTTTGGCCTGGCCGGGTACCCTTTCACCAGTCGGTGTGCGGGACGACAAGAGTGAGAGAGACTCTTAATAACACATGTTTTTGATGCATCGGATTTTCTTCATGAGTTCTATATCCTCTATGCTGCAGTCTATGCAGAGGTTTTCCTTCTCTTCGTGGGTGGGGAAAGGAGCAACCTTCCATGCTCAATTAATTTTCCACGAAGCCAACTCTTTACCGCTTACCCTCTCTTAGTAAGCCAATGATTTAGTGTTATGGTTTCACTTATTTGCATTAATTTCTTCTATGTAGTACCATAACCAAATTTATGAAAGCTGATTCGGCCATTTTAAGACCATAAATTGCAAGTTTTGAATAGGCATATAATCATCCATTCATACATCTTGTTCAATAACCATGTGCACATGTACATAACCATTCTGATAAGCTTCTAAAATCTTGCATGCATAGCATCAATTTCAATAAGAAATCACATATATCACAAATTGCAGTTTCGGGGTTCTGTCAACCTGATTTTGAAAAATTCATCAGGAATTACAAAAAGCAAATTTCACTTTCTCAATTTTTTGTGTAAATACACATGTCTCGGGAAGGTAATCAAAGAAACAGAACTGAAAAATTTGTTATATTAAAATGAGGAAAATTCTAGGATTAAACTTTGTTAAGGAAAAATATAAAATAGTCCCTGTTTGCTGCAAAAATTATTTCCCAGTTTGGGGAATTTCTCTAGACTTTCAGATAAATCTTTTCACAAAACCCTTTTTACGGGATCATCTTATATATGTTAAGATTCACCCAATTTTTTCTTGATTTATTTTGATCAGTCTTGGTTGGGTCTTTAAGGTCATCAAGACCGTGGGTCGGAACAGTTCTGCAGATAAGGCAAAAAATCTGTACTCTATTGCAAGGGACATTTCAACCTCAATACTAATCCAAATGAAGCAAAATAAGTTTCCAAATTCATGCCCTGGATGTGTAGAACACTCCAGTATTTTTATCTGAATTTATTGGCTTTGTTAACATTGAGATATCGATTTTTTTCTAAAACAGGTCGGGTTCAAAATGAAGTCAGGAAAAAACAAGATGCAAACTCATGCAAGATTCATAAAAAAAGAACAAGACTCAAGGTAAAGATCTATACCAATCACGATTGTTTATGGTCTAAACGTGTTCCCATCATCATATAATAAATATTTGTTCATACCCATGCTAATCTTGTTAAAACAATAACATATAATATCCAAGAATCGTAAAATCATCAAGAAATAAATCGAATAAAATTATATCTATGCAAGAATCATAATAAACCCTAAACAATCATGAAAACATGAATTCTTTGTATATTAACATGCTGTTAATCAAGCTAGACATAAAATAACCTACCCTATGTACTCAGATCATCTTTCTTTAACAAGAACGACCAAAACCCTATATCGAGGGTCAGTTCCTGAACCAAATCTCGGATTCTGTGAAAACCCCAACTCTGTTCGACTGTTATAGAGACTATAAATTTTTTTGTATATGGTGGACATCCTTGAAATTTTTTCAGATCGTAGTAAATTTTGTCAGCTTTTCGATGCCGCAAACCGTTCGTAAAAACTCATCTGTATGAGGCAGTTACGAATGTTTTGGTGTAGGCCTTTACTTTTCTGTTCCGACTATCACAAATTCATGTTTAGTTCATGAATAGAGCTCAAAATTTTACAGTAAATGCGAAATTTTGTTAGCTTTCTAGCGCAACAAGCTGCTCGTTAAAACTTCTCCGGACGAGGGAGATACGAGCGATTTACCGGTCGGGTGTCAAGCCAGAAACACGATACTGAATTTTTTTTTTGAGAAACCCAAATTGTAAAACACGTATTTTCTCAGAAAAACGATTATAGAACTTCTTCAAATTTTTACAGAACATTAATATTATTATAATCTACTAACCCAAATCAAAATATTCGAAAAAATAATCATCTACCATGAATCTTTTATAGTTTTTACAATTTTATTTTTTGAAGAAATCAGTTTGATGGAAAATGATTTGTAGAGGTTTTTTCTTTGAAAGCTCCTTCTAACCACATGATTCGATAGCCCTAAACCAAACTCATGTGTGGGATTCATGATTTAGGGTCTGTACTCATGAAAGATCGAAGGTATTCATACCCACGAATCCCGGATTACGTGTAGAGTATAGAACTCCCTACCTTAATGACAAAAATTGATTTGGTGAGAGTAGATGGCTCTCCTTGTGCAAACCGGCCATTCCACACGAACAATGGCCTCACTCACGACCTTTCAATACTTTCCTCGCGTGCGTGGAGACCTCCTATGCTGAATCAAAGGGGGAAGATCCAATGTTTTTGGTATAGGGAAGAAAATAAAGAAGAGAGGTTCTTGAGGGAGAGAGAGAGAGTTATGAAAAAAAATAAGAGAATAATGGGGGGGGGAATCCCTCCTCTATATATAGAATTAGGCATTTAGATCAAGGTCTGAAATTAATTCTAGCCCTTGATCCTAAGGCTAGAATAGAGTACCATTTTTTTTCTTTTTCTTGCTTGCCAAGTAAGCAAGTTGACTAGTCAAATTAGAGTTCTAAATTTTCTATAGTATGTTTCCTTCTTGGTCCAGCCCTCAACCTTAAATAGGACTCTCTCTAGAGGTGACGCCACCCCTTATGGAACCCTTTATATGGACGTCCCTCTCTAAGATGTTTAAAATAAGTAAATTTTTAATTCTACTTGATAACTAGTTTCTCGCTTTTAAAGTTTCACACTTTTATTTTTGTACCATGATTTTGACCTTTATTTTGGAGTGCCACATAGGATGAGACGGCCCACCTATGGACTTCTACAAATTTATTAAACTTAATAAATTTCTAAGTTCTGTTCCATTACATAAAATTCCTGATTAATTTCAACTAAATGCACATTAAATTCCTCTCAAATATGAAAGTACATGAAATGTCGATAACTAAACTTGAATTTAGGTTTTTACTCAATTACATGCTACTTACTAAAGTTTGAAAGCCCTTATATTTGTTTAGGTATTCTCTTAGAGGATAGTTTGAATTTTCAGAAATACTTTATGAGAATTTCGAATTCAATAGGGTCGGCTAGACCCCTGGGAGAGAAATTTTTCAGAAAGCAGGGTATTTTTCTTACCTTAATTTTTTTCCCATAACTCTATAACATAGTGCCTATCAAAATTTCAAAATTTTTGATTTACCAATTCGTAGAGAAAATACGAAAATTCCTCAAAAAAAGTGTGGGTGTTACAAGGGATGTATCATCTTGTATCGTACTGAGTCGACTACATTTTTTCCAAAGGATTTTGATGCCGGAAAAATAGCGACCGACCATTTATGGGGATCACTTTTAAGTCTTCAAAGGTCATTTTGACCTCATTTTTTTGCATTACCCCTCCCCAACCATTGTTTCTAAGCCTACCAATTGATTTTTGGGTTCAAATCATAGTTTAAAAACTCGCCGAGTTGACTCGGTGACTCGACCCTGATCGCCCGGTCACCGGGTAAAAAAAAAACAGCCTGAACTCAATTTTAACAAAACTCGGCCGAGTCATGGTTTGACATGATCGAGTCATGGGCGGGTTGGTCGAGTCATGCATATATATATATAGCATTATCCCTCCCCCACCCTTGTTTGTGAACTCAATTTTAACAAAACTCGGCCAAGTCATGGTCTGACTCGATCGAGTCATGGGCGAGTCATGGTTGGGTCAGTCGAGTCATGGGTGAGTCATGCATATATATACATATATATATATACATATATATATATACATATATATATATATATACATATATATATATACATATATAATAAATTTTATATATAATTGTATATTATATGAAATATAATATAAATATTATGTATAATATATATAAAAATATGGTTATACATGTATTAATAAAATTATACACTAAATATATTATAAAAATATCATAAATGTATATTCTATATAATATATTAGTAAAATACTATAAAGTATAGATAGTATATACATATATTTATATATTTTATATAAAATATAAAGTTAACATGACCTGGCCGAGTCACGAGTTACTCAAGGACGAGCCGAGTGATGAGTCACTAGGTTTGAAAACACTGGTTCAAATCAACCAAAAAATTTGAGGCTTTTGATAGATTCGAGCTCTAAAGGTGTGATTTACCCTAAAGCTATGTCACATAGGTGCGGATGTGGGTATGGGTGCGGATGCAGCGATGTGACACTTTAAAAAAAACTTAGGTGCGAGGGTGCGGGGAGGATATATATATATAATTTTTAACAGTTTTAAGTTAACACTACGTGTATTTGTGTGCATTTATGTATTTATATAGATAATATAGATAAAAATGGACTTGATTAGGGTTAACTGAATCTACTTTTGGATAGAAATGGACCTCAGTGTGGTTGACTTCACCTAAAACAAAGGAAGCAGTGTCCAAGTGTCGCACCCGCCTGGGTGCGTTGCCCTATTAGAAGAGTCCGTGTGACATAGCCCTAAAGCCACCAATTTCTATCCTAGATAACCTTTTTTTTTCTTTTTTCTTTTTTAAACCTCTATTTGATTGAAGGTGTTTAGGCATGGCTACATTAAGGGACCCTCACATGGGATCATTATACATCAGTTTATGAAAGGAATAGGTTGTTTAACCCAAGGTTGTAAGTGTTAGAGATGCAAAGAAATAGAAGGGAGAGAGGTTAGGGTTAGAAGAGACTAAACACAAAAGGAGAGAACAGGAGTTCATGTATTTCATATCGTGAATTCCACTAAAGGGTCGACCCCCTTGAGACATCAAAAAGAAAAAGGTTGAAAAGACTAGTATACCCCTTCTTTATAGGGTACGTACAAAGTAGCCTCGTAAAGTAACTTTACACAACTTTATAATACACTATTTTACATAGACTTTCAATACTCCCCATCAAACTTGGAAAGATGTAAAAGAATCATTCCAAGTTCGGAAGGAAAAGAACTGAAATGCAAAGGAGAAAGACTTTTTGTAAACACAACTGCAATCTGATTCTTTGAGCTGACATGCCCCAAAACTATAATCCCATCTTCATAAGCCTTTCTTGTATAATGTCATTCTATTTCAATGTGCGTAGTGCTCTCATGAAACTCTGGATTATTTGCAATATGAATAACACTCATATTGTTAGAATATAGTTGAGTTTTCTTTTCACACGAAATTCCCAATTCCTTTAATAACTATCAAATCCAAATAATCTCAACCACAAGTTGAGCCATTGCTTTATATTTAACTTCTTCAGTGGGCAATGCAACCCTTTGCTGCTTCTTATTCTTCCATGAGATCAGGGAGCCTCAAGGAAAACACAAAACCCTGTAGTGGAAAGTCAATCTCTAGTAGAGCCTCCAAAATCAGCATCACAGAAGGCGCTCAACTCTTTGTCGGACGAGGACGAGAAAAATATGTCATAGTGTATAGAATCTCTGACATACCTGATGATTCTGAGCACGACTGCCAAATGAGCTGATCTAGGAGCACTCATAAATTGACTCACTATATGAACTGCATGAGTTATATCTGGTATGGATATAGTCAAATATATAAGGCTCCCAACCAACTGTATGTGTACTATAGGATCCTCTAGCTCAACAGTATCAGTTGCTCTCATCTTCAAGTTTGCCTCCATGGGGGAATTTACTTGTTTTGACTCATCTGCCAATCTTGCTTTCACAACCAAATCTGTAATATACTTATGTTGAGACAAGTACAATCCCCTGGGGGAGTAGGCTATCTCAAGCCCCCAAAAATACTTCAAATGCCCCAAGTCTTTCATCTCGAACATATTGGCCAACTTTTTGGTCTCTTCAGTCTTCTTTATGTCATCTCCAGTAAGGACCATATCATCTACATAAAGAAGCAATATGCATTTTTCAAGAGCAAAGTAAGACACAAACAAAGCAGAATCATGATGACTTTGCTCAAAACCTAGTGACCTCACTGCTAAACTAAACTTTTCAAACTAAGCTCGAGATGCTTTTTTGAGACCATATAGAGCTCTGCGAAGCCTGCACACTTTGCCTTCCAGATCCGAGTATCCTTGAGGCAATTCTATATATACTTCCTCTTATAAATCCTCATTCAAGAATGCATTCTTGACATCTAACTGCCAAAGATCCCACCGCTGCATAACAACTACTGCTAGCAGTGTAGAAATCATGGTCATATGAGCCACAGGAACAAAAGTTTCTACAAAATCAATTTCAAAACGCTGTCTATACCCTTTATCTACCATTCTGGATTTATACTCTTTAATGACCCATCTGCCTTTGTCTTTTACCTTGTACACCCATTTGTTGCCAATGATATTTTTTTTAGAGGAGGATTTACTAGTTCCCATGCCTGCATTCTTTCAAGTGTATTCATTTCATCAACCATGGCTCTTTGCCACTCCTCATTTCCTGCTGCTTCAGCATGGGACTCAAGCTCAACATAGAAATGGATTAAGGTTAAGAAAGCATAATGACGAGGAGCAAAAGGCTCATAGGACACAAAATAAGACGAAAGTACAAAAGGTCTAGAACTTTTACGTACCTGAGAAGATACGAAAGAAGAAGAGAGTATCTCTATGTTTTGTTGTTGTATTGGATTAGCTCTCATAGGTAGAAGATCAAGATTGGACTCTTCACTTCCATGCTCTTTCACTTGATCAAGAAATGAAATTTCAATCATACCTTCACATCTCCTTGAGTAGGTCTGACAAAACCTATCTTCTCTAGTCAGAACTTGTTTTCCTTGACTTTCCATCATCGCTCTCCCACCTTTTCTTTCTTCAAAGAGAACAAAAAAGGACAAGTCAGTCTCATTTTTTAACTTTTCTCCATACTAATTAAAGTATAGCACATTCTTCTGAAAACATGCCTAGATACCCACACTCTCTTTCCAATCTGATCATAACACTTGTATCCTTTTTGACCCTCAACAAAACCAAGAAAGCAACATTTGACAACTTTGAGCGATAACTTGTCTCTGTATCTGTCAGCTAGCAGAACAAAACATACACAACCAAATACCTTCAAGACTCGACACGGGTGCAGCGGCCTCTATGCGAAATCCCCGTGACATAGCCTTCAACATATCATAGTTTGAAACTTTTTCATACAGTTTCTAAAAATGGGATATGTTTTTAAGTACTCCAGAGGGCATACGATTTATCTGCTAAATGCCTAGTTGAACTCCATCTGCCCAAAACACTTTGGGTACCTCTCCACCAAACAGAAGAGCTCTTGTTGTTTTTAAGATATGCCTGTTTTTCCTCTCAGTTACACCATTTTTTCTCAGGAGTGTAAGGACTTTTGGTGAACCACACTTCTCTCTTGCAAAAAATTTTCAAACACAACTAATGTATTAACCACCAAAGTAGGTACGCAAAGTTTTAATTATAGCTGCAAATTGATTCTCAACCATGACACAGA
This sequence comes from Nuphar pumila, assembly GCF_984573655.1. Taxonomy (NCBI): domain Eukaryota; kingdom Viridiplantae; phylum Streptophyta; class Magnoliopsida; order Nymphaeales; family Nymphaeaceae; genus Nuphar; species Nuphar pumila. The sequence continues at coordinate 14,169,510 of NC_143265.1, read as the reverse complement.
AGCTCTTATACATTTAAAAAGATCATTTCTATTTTTCATAAAGTATATCCATGTAAACCTTATACAATCATCTTTGAAAGTCACAAAATAGGGTGATCCTCTTTTTGACACAATAGGAGAAGGACCTCATACATATGAATGTACCAAATCAAAAGGATTTTATGATTCTCTATCACTAGACTTGAATGGCAAAGCATGGCTCATGGCCAATCTATAACTCACACAATCTTTGACATGATTCGACACAACTAGCTTGTATTTTTCAAAACTTTCCAAAGATACTAAATTTTGCAATCTAGAGCTGGAAATATGCTCGTCTCTGGTGCCATAAAATAGACTAATCCAAAACTGAAGTTCCATATTTGGTTCTAACTTCTTTTTGCTCCCTTATATCAATTCAATCCATATAGTACAAATCTCCTTTTCTATGGCCAATCCCAATCTTTTTCCCTTGCAACTGATCTTGCACAACACAAACAACAGAGGAGAAGATGATATTACAGTTAAGTTTGGTAATTTGACCCACAAAAATAAGATTCATAGCAAGAGATGAAACATGATAAACTTGAGAAAGATTGAATTTACTATTAGGATAAGAGTCACAAATAATAGAATCTACATTGGAGACAAACATAACTCATGAGGTATCATCTATGTAACACAGACTCTTCTAATAGGGAACCGCACCCACATCGCACCCACAACCGCACCCATGTGGGTGCAACACTTGGACATGGCTTCCTTTGTGTCAGGTGAAGTCAACCCAGAGTTTCCGGAAGCGCCTAGGCGTATGGGGAAGCGCGCTTCCCCATTTCGCGCTTCAGAAGCGCGAAACGTCGAGCTTCCGAAATGCATGGGGAAGCGTCCCCTTTTTTTGGAAAGCATGCTTCCCTTTTATGGGAAGCACGCTTTCGGTTCGCTTCCTATGTCGCTTCCGGTTCACTTCTTAGGTTGCTTTCGAGACCGTTCATAATTTTCTTCTAAGTGGTCCGCCGCTTCCTAAATTTTTTAAAGTGCCTTGCTTCTTGCTCTCGCTTCCCGTATCGCTTTCTGCTCCCGCTTCCTCGACTGGTAACTCTGAGTCAACCACACTGAGGTCCATTTTTGTCCAAAAGTAGATTCAGTTAACCCTAACCAAGTCCAATTATATCTATATTATGTATATAAATACATAAATGCACACACATACATGTAATGTTAACTTAAAACTGTTAAAAATTATATATACCCTTTCCGCACCCCCACACCCAAGTTTTTTTAAGGTTGCCGAATTGCCGCACCCACACCCGCACCCGCACCCTTACCGCACCTATGTGACATAGGGTATCATATGACATGAAGCCCCAGAGTCTATTAGCTGACAAGAGGAAGGGCTTGAGATACCTGAGAAAGCAGTACCAGAGGAGGAGGCAGAAGTGGCAGAGTTAGAAGGGCCAACGATTGACTGAGCAAAAAGTTGCAATTATTGGATTTGATGTTGAATTTCTTGCTGAGCCTGCTCTAATCTTTGAAACTGCCCACTATCCATCACTTTACCACCAATTGATAAAGAACCACCTGACTGCTCTTCCTTGGACATTACACCCTTACTCTTAGTAGAAGCTGCATGTGCACCACCCTTCTTTTTCCTGAGAATGTGAACAGAACTAAGAAGTGAAGTATGCGGAAAGATAAAGAATGCTAAAAAAGCATTCACAATGGACAAATACACAAGGGGGATAATAGCCAAGTCCACTATGGGACAATCCATACACAAGCTTTAAGAAAAGCTCAAACTAAAAATATAAAATCTCTTTATAGAGAGAGAGAGAGCACTAAGGCTTAAAGAATACAAGGGGATTCACCCCTATTTATACAAAAAGGAATAGGATCAAAAGGGAGGCCAAAAGGGGGCTCCCAAAGAGTCGTTGGGAGCCTCCAATGGTTTGGGGGCCCCAACGACTCTATTGTGGGCCCCCCTAAGTGGCATGAAATATAAATACTAAAAAATAAAAAAATAAAAAAATAAAAAAGAAAGTGAAAAATAAATAAAAAAGAAAAAGCAATTGTTTTCTAAAACAATTGTGAAAAGACTATAATACCCCTATCTGGTATTATAGTATGATACATATATATACCTATGTCACATGGGTGCGGGTGCGACACGAGTGCGGCACAATTTTAAAATTTTTGGACACGGGGACTCGGCAAAAAAAAAAAAAAAAAAATATATATATATATATATATATATATATATATAAAATTTTATTTTATTTTTAAAATGCCACAGGTGTCTGTGCACAGTCACAGACTGTGCACACTGCAAAGACTGTGCACTGTGCACACTGCAAAGACTGTGCACTGTGCACAGTCACAGACTGACTGTGCACTGTGCACAGTCACAGACTGTGCACACTGCAAAGACTGCACAGTCACAGTGCCTTTTTTTATATATATTTTTTTAAATAAAAAATATAAAAAATTAGTTTTTTAGGGACATTTTTGGACTCGGTCAAAGTTGACCGAGTCCAAAATGTGGACGGACTCGGCCTGGACTCGTTGACCGAGTCCGACTCGGCGTTGACCGAGTCCGAAGCCGCACCCGAGTCCGCACCCGTGTCGGGGCGTGTCGACTCGGGTGCGGCACCTCCTTAGCCGAGTCCGTGTGACATAGATATATACATATTAATACATATAATTTAACATCCCCCCTCAAACTTTACGGGGAGATGACCGAAAGTTTGCCAAGGAGAAACATGAAGTGTGGTACAGGAAGTGCTTTAGTGAAGAAATCTGCTAGCTGATATTCTGATGTGACATATGGCAGTGTGATTGTTCTGCGTAGATACTCATCATAAACATAGTGGCAGTCCATTTTGATATGTTTGGTCCATTCATGGAAGGTGTGATTGTTGGTAATATAAATGACACTTTTGTGGTCACAACAAAGCTTTGAAGCTCCAGTAATGTCAACCCCTATATCTATGAGAAGACTTCGAAGCCAAACAAGTTCTATTGTAGTAGTTGTCATAGCTCAGTATTCAGCTTCAGTAGAAGATAGTGAGACTTTTTGTTGCTTCTTGCATCTCCAAGCAATTAAAGAATCTCCTAAAAAGGCACAAAAGCCAATAGTTATGATTCTATCATTAGAGTTACCTCCCCAATCTACATCAGTATAAGCAAGTAAATTTAATGAAGAAGAAATGATAAGAATATCCCTTTAGTTATGGTGGTTTTGATGTATCGGATGACCCGAAGCACAACACTCATATGCACAGTTGTAGGAGCATGCTGAAATTGACTAGCAGAGTGAACAACATAAGCAATGTTAGGTCTTGTGATAGTCAGATATGTGAGAGATACAATGAGTTATTTGTAGGGTGTAGGATCTTATAGAAGGACCCCATCCTCCAACCTTAATTTGGCATTTATGACTTCTAGAGTCTCTACATTTTTATCATCTGAAATGCCAGACTTAGTATATATATCTGCAGCAAACTTCATTTGTGACCGAATATATCCTCGAGGAGAATATGCAACTTCAATACCAAGAAAATATCTAAGAAAACCTAAATCAGACATGTCAAAGCTATCTTTTAGCATATTTTTAATATTAACAATACTATCTTGATAATTTTCTGTGATAATCATGTTATCAACATAAAGTAATAAGATAACAATATTAGTACCTGCACTTTTCACAAATAGAGCAGTGTCAGTATAACATGAACGAACTCCCAATTTAATCATGATATCACTAAATCGATCATACCAAGCCTTAGGGGCTTGCTTAAAACCATATAAAGCTTTTAAGAGTTTAAGGGTTTGACCTTGCCCAATGTTAACTTCGGGTGACGGATCCATATATACTTCTTCATTTAGATTTTCATTTAAAAATGCATTTTTCACATCGAGTTGATATATAGGCCATTTCTTGATTGATGCGACAACTATTAAGGTTCTTATGCTTGTCATTCTGACTACAGGTGCAAATGTTTTCTTGTAGTCAATTTCATATTCTTACGAATATCCCTTAGCCACTAATCTGACTTTATATCTTTTTAAGGACCTATCGCTTTTGGTTTTAACCTTAAGTACCCATCAGCATCCAATAAGTTTTTTATGTGAAGGCAGTTTGACTATTTTCCAAGTATTGGCCTTTTTCAAGGCATCTAATTATATTTTTATGGCTTTAACCCAATGTGGTATAGTTATGGCTTGATTATAATGAGTAGGTTCATAATATGAATGTAATGTTATCAGACAAGCCCGATAATCAGGTGTAGGGACTCATATGACACAAACCTATTGGGTGGAATTGATTCTCTAGAAGATCTCCTAACAAGGGTTTCTTCTAAAGATTCAAAAAGTTGAGAAAATTTCTCCAGGTCTCTAATAGGCCTTTCTTGGTCTCGTCGGGTATACATATTAATATTTTCATTACTGATATCACCATCATATGGTGATATTTCAATATTGGATACATCACAAGTATCCTCATGTAAAAACATGTAGTCAATTTCATTTTATTTTTCTAGGTTTTCAAACCTATTCTCATCTTCCAAAAAAGTTACATCTTTTAAAACATATAGTTTGTTATTTTTGAAATCAAAACATCTATAGCCTTTTTTATTTTCCCCATAGCCCCAAAAAACACATTCAATCGCCTTTGAGGATAACTTATCTCTCTTATGTAAGATGACAAAGCATTTACAACCAAAGATTCGAAGGCGATTGAAGTCGGGAGGAAATTTAAAAAGTTTTTCATATGGAGAGACATTCTTTAGTTTAGAAGAAGGCATTCTATTGATTAAATATATTAAGGTCAAGACGGCTTCGGCCCAATTTTTTTTTGAAATATTTTTAGAGATAAGCAATGTTCTAACGATTTCGATAATGTCTATGTTTTCTTTTCGCTAGTCTATTTGTTGTGGAGTTATATGACATGATTTTTTATGACAAATTTCATTTTGTTTTAAATAATTTTGAAATTCAGTAGACAAATATTCTCCACCGAAATCGGATCTAAGAATATATATATATATATATATATATATTACTTTGAAATTGATTTTGTATTTTCATATGAAACTCTTTAAAAAAGGAAAGCACTTTCGATTTATGACTAAGAAAATAGATCCAAACATATCTAGTAAAGTCATCGATAAAAGTGACATAGTAAGAGTAACTATCTTTAGACATAATCGGAGATGGACCCCAAACATCCGAGTACACCAATTCAAAAGGTCTTGTAGAAAGAAATGTTCTAGTTGGAAATGGAATAAACTTCATTTTCTCAAAAATGCATTTTTTGCAATTAATGCCTTTTTCCTTACAATTTTTATTTTAAAATGGAAAAAGATACATTTTTGAATAACTTGGATGTCCAAGTCTTTTATGCCAAGTTTTCATGCTTTTATCTTGGACATAAGTACAAAAAAAATTTGTAGAAAGGTTTAGATGATCCATATAGTAGAGATCCCTCTTTTTATGGCCTTGCCCAATCCACTTTCCAGACGGGAGATCCTGCACAAAGCAACCATTAGATGAGAAAGATATTTCACATCCATGGTCGGCAATTTGGGAAACTGAAAAGATTTAAATTTAGCTTTGGAACAACTCTTACTTTTAGAACGAAAAGGTTTTCAGAATTTTTAGAGTTAAGTGTTCCAATACTTGTGATTTTTAAAAAGGTCCCATCGGTCATAGAAACACATAAACTTTTTGAATTAGTGCATACACCAGTTAAAACATTTTCATGAGGGGTCACATGAAAGGATGCTTCGGAGTCTAAGATCCAAGAATACGTATTGGGTGATGATGTAGACGCAATGACTGCACCCGATGTGGAGGAAGTGGCTTTGAGAATTTGTTGTAGAGCCATAGATATTTGACCAAGTGTTTCTTTAAGGTCTCTACTCTTGCCTTCATCTTCTTTGTTGGTGGTGGATTCTTCAAGAGAAGCCACCTTAGGCTTGAATGTTCCATTTAGCTTTGGGCAAACGTGTTTGATATGACCAGGCTCGTAACAATGATGACATACAATC